>NW_027552211.1:0-217500 GCF_045843805.1 Urocitellus parryii
TGTTTTATCACACACCTGCACACCACTGCTCTAGGCCCACTCATCAGCAGGCTCCAACTTACTGGCATCTCTGTTCTACACCGTTTTCATGAAACCCAGTCAATCAAGGCACTGTCTGGTACACTCATGATCAGCAACAGGACATCCAAAGGTTCTCCAGTGCCACCTGGTCATGGGAATTTCAAAAATTTCATGGTATTTATCAAGCCATTTTTCAAGGATGAACTTGGAGGCACTGTGGGTTTCTATTCATTCAGGAACCACTAAATGGTGAGGAAGCTCATTTCAATGAAAGCTCTAGAGGAACACTCAGAGGCAAGGCTTCCCAAGAGTGGCCAAAAGGTCACATCAAGCCAGGCCCATTGAGGTCTACAATGTGAGGTCCCTGTGTGTTTTGACTCTCAATTATGGCTGGAAGGTCTTTAAGAAAAAAATCATGTTATATCCTGGCTGAGATTCCCAGTGCTCTGTGCAAAGCCACCCTGGACCTAGATCTCAGTTTCCAAGGGCAACTCTCATGCGTGGCCTCCTAAATTCCCAACACAATTCATGGCAATACTTCTCTGAGTTCAGTTCCAGAACTCAGTCTATAAGGAGAATCACGCCAGAGTTCAAGACCAGGTGGACCAAGTCATCCCTTCCAACCGCCACAGAAATGACCACAATTCAAACCAAAACACTGCCACATGTCCCTCATCTTCTTCCATATAGACACTCATCATAACCTCTGGCTGGAGGTTTCCATGAGGGGGGCAGCCCAAGACAGTGTCTAGAGTAAGCTCCCTTGCCCCTCATTTGCCTAATGTCTGGGTGGCCTGGACACCCTTACTGTGACCAAGGAGTGATCAAATAGGCCTGCCATTAATACTGCTCTACTTCTCCAATTTGAGGCCTACTGACTTTCGGGTATAGATTCTTTTTGTGTATTGGAGACATGAGAAAACCCAAGAACCTATGGGCTAGCCTCTGCAGGGCTTTGAAGAACTCATTTGACCCAAAGGATCCCTATTCTCACTTGATGGAGGTCAGGAACTTTCCAGAGGAAAGCGAGAGACTTCATCCACAATGACTGCTCTTTTTGCCATTTTGGCTTTGGATGCACACATGGGATCTTTCGTTAATCCATCAGGTGCTGAGAATCTAAGCCACAGCCTCACACAGGGCCAAGAGGCTGATTCACACACATCCCTTTGCACAGGAATTAAGCAAAAAGCCACAGGTGATGCCCATTCATTTCCATTTGAAAACTGTTTACTTCAGGCTTCACAAAGGGGTAGCCTGAGGCAAAGACCTTCCTGACAGTCAGGGCAACAGAACAATAGGTAAGCAAAAGGCCCAAAGCAGGGTTTCTCCACTGACACTTTACTGGTCACACTGATATCTAAGTTTTCTGAGATGCTTGCCATTCCCTTCAGTTATCCAGTACATGGCCATGTCACAGAGCTGGGAGGTGGTACATATCTTGGACACAAAACCATGAGCCTATTCTGGAGAGTGGCCAGAATTCAGGAAGAAAACAGGAACTTAGCAAGATAGTAGGTGTTGCCCATAGATAAGGGAAGCCCCAGTCCATTCATAAATCGGAAAAGATGAATGCTGGAAAGTTTTCTACTAGACAGGACACATCCATTGATTCATTCTCTTTTCCAATGTCTACAACCAGGGATACAGTGGGATACACAGACATAGAAACACTCGCCTTGTCAAACGTCTTACTAGAAACAGGCCACTAAAAAAGAAACAAACTGCCTTTCCTACCTATTCTCAGAACATGAGACAAAACCATAAACTCACAACAACACCCACTAAGGCACCTCCTTCCCCCAAGTAGGTCTGTGACTATCCAGAGTGTCTTCTGTCTGGTGGGCCATTCAATGTTCCCCCAAAATGGCCCGTCCTCTCTCAGATCTGGCCTCCTTGGCCTACTCAATGAACTTGTCAGGAGCCACCAGTGAGCCACTCACTACCTGCTTTCTCAGAAAAGTCCCCTCTTCAGAGCTTTCCTGGCATTTGGTCATCCTCACATCAGTAGGTACCAAGAAAGACTGACTCTGTCCTTGGTAAATGCAAACAAGTGAGCCCACTGGGACTGGGACTGAAACTGGCTCTGGGTGCCTGGCTTCCTGGTTGCCAAGTTCAGAGAGTTCCATCACAAAAGAAGTGAGGTGAGGTCACTTCCTTCAGGAACTGAATGAGGTCACTGCCTTGGCAACCAAATTGTCCTAACAGTTGCTTCAAAGGGTCCTATGAGATGGAGGCTGCCCCTGCTTCCTGTGACACTTTCACAAGTTAGAATGGTATATCCTCCATAGACACCCAGGAACAGCTTTCCACACAGGCCTGGTTTGGTCCATCTTGTCTACATTAAGAAGTGTGCGGCTCATTCAGACACAACCCTTCATCCTGACCAGGTTGTTTGCCATGGAAGATGACTTTTGCTCTCTCATGTCCTTCAGAGCTGCCTACATCTTCTCCAGGGATCATTTCTGCATGGACCTTTGAGTTCTCAGCAGGTGGAAGATCCCCTACATTCCTCTCTTGTAAGATCAACTCTGTCCCTGCTCTTCTGTAAAGTTGGATTGAGGAAACAGTGTATGGTTAGGGGTAAGAACATGTTTGATTTGAGTTAGGAATCATTCTACTGGATGAAGAATGGTATTGGGAACCTGCGATATTTATAATAATATATAGGTGAAGTATATGTATGAAAACAGAAATCTAAGTAAGCTTTGAAGCCCAGAAGGGCATTGGGCCCTTGACTGGGATACTTAGCTTTGAATTACATTCTGCACAGATGTCTCAGATAAATTGATATACAATGGCATAAGACCTTGTACCTTGCATGATTGAATGTGGAAGAGAACATCCATTCAAAAAGGGATTGTAGGTAGGATTAGGAAGATAGTCAGTAGGTTTACGAAGAAGAGTGATTATAACATTTGGACCAAAAGTTCTTTAGCAGTAGGGTGTCAGTTAGAGAGTAGATGTAAATGTCAGCACATGTGAAGAGTCAGTCACAAGAATGAATATGGGAAATTATGTAGGAAAGCAGATATCAATAGAGACATTGGGAAATCAGTCAAAGTATAAAGTGAGTGATAGGATTAGATATTTTCAACAGGGTTGAGGTTGAATATGTAATCTTAGGACGAAGCAACTGTGTAGTCACCAATAGGATTGACATTTGAGAGCATTATTCACCTGGACAAGGATGTTTTTAGTAATCCATGCTCACTTTCCATTTAGACTTTGGTACAATCATAAGTGTGAACTTCGCATTATGTGTCCAGAATATCACTGTGATAAAATGTATATGTAGATCAGGTGACATGAGTATTTCTTCCACCATTTCTGGGAGCAATATCTTGAAGACGTATTGATTAGTATTTGGGGGCACCAATAGGTGTACCCTGTGTCTATGAAAATAGAGATAATGCATGAACAGACCATACTGCGAATAAATAATATAACTGGTTCCAATTTACATAATGGATTGAACTGATACCTGAAAATATATAGGAAATCTAATATTGATACACAATCATTCATTCCAACCAGTTATATATCTAATGGTAATATTAGGGTTACGGTTTACCATGAAGGCTGTGTGATATTTGCTTGAAAAGTGATTATGGAAATTGAAAATAATGTTTTTGGAAAGAAGTCTCATGAAATGACCAGTCCAGAAACATACAGGAGTACATGTGTTCTGAAGCAGGAAGTGATTGAAAGTGAACCAAATGCCTGGAAATTTGTGAACTTGTGGAAGAAATATATATCCTATGATGTGCATCAACTGAAGAAATAGTGATGTACCAGTGTCGAAAAAAAAAGAAACGTCAAAATACACACCATGTATCATACGAATCTACTTGCATTGATGCTAAACTCGGTCAGTTACTGTAGAAATATTAGGATTTCTAAGCACCATTCACTAGGAAACAAATGTGTATTTCAGGTGGATTAATACTTCTGAGAATAATCTTTAGAAAAGATGATTATAAATCCACATACATGGACATGAATGAATTTAGGGAGTGTATAATAAGACACATATATTTCATACTTTGAAAAATCTGGAGAGTGTGTGTGGATATATATATATATATATATATATATATATATATATATATATCCACACACACACACACACACACATTCAAACAAAACAAAGAGAGACTTTAAAAAGTAGAAATATATATGCCAATCAAAATTCATCATGAAATATATATCATCCACAGATCCAAAAATATTCAATTTACTGAACATGGATTTATGTATCATGTTGTTCAAGTAGAAAGCTCACCATAGGTTGAAATTTCAGTTCCAACAGCGTTTAGGAGGAGTGATCTCTTCCCACAATTTGTATCTGCCATGTCAGGAACCTCACAAGAATGTACGTGGGATACCAGGTAGGATTCTATATGTGCATGTAAAAATACATGTGCTGAATAGGCTACAGAGAAAGGGAGACAGGAATTTACATATTTGTTAACTTTACAAACACATAGAGAACTACTTCTCTTAAATTGGACTAGATTTATAACTCCTAGCCTTTATAATGCCAAAGGAAAGTCCAATTATACACCATGCCTCCTCTGAACTTCATGTATTGCTATTCTGTTTGGGTTATATTCCTCCATCATATCAGGATTGGTAATCAGAGTCTAGGAGGGTATGGGTTAGTGTCAGGGATTCAGTATTTTGAATGGAAAATAGGAAAATGAATCCAATGTGTATGCAATTATGTGCTACACAAAAATCTTCCCACTCTCATCAAGAACATTAATGCCTTGACATTACCTTTGCCCCAAGTAAGACACAATTCGAAGAGAAGAGTTAGAAAATCTGTGAATACATATATACAATGGAAAATGCTCAGGAGTTCACAACCTTGGAGGTGGTAGAGGAGCTTCCATAAGTAAGGGACAAGGTAAACACTCCACAAACATGGAGCTCTGCTGGCCTAAAGACTTCTTGGGAAACTGCCTCTGAGTTTGGACACTTGAAATATATGTTGTTGTCAGGAGCTTTATCTTCCTTTGTAGTGAGACCATCAAAGCTTGTTCTGCATCTATGTGACCGGGAGGACATGGTTTCTGATTTTCCAATGAACATGAGGCAGCAGTGCTGAATTCTCTCTTTGTAGGTAAACTGTGGCCACTGGGGTCTAAGTGTTTCCCCGTGTGGACTGTGAGGCCATTTGGTCATCCTCCACTTTTCCTGGTGTTTCTTGCTGCTTCACTGGGAGTTTCCTATTTGCTTCATGAAATACAAGGAGTTCAACTGGGACAGAGTGCTGGAGGGAGTTCTGTCACGTGTGCTGACTCAGGGTCCGAGGAGAATGCACCAACCAGGCTTCTATCCCACAGAGCTTGCCCCCTTGACCATAGCAACCTGATTCTGAACATTGCCCGGAAACCTCTCCATATAACAAGATGCCTTTACATATAAGGGTCTGCTGGCTGCACCGTGTCAGTCACAAGCCATGTGGAAGCCAATGGCAGATCCACATGGCCCCACCACAGATGTTTTATCACACACCTGCACACCACTGCTCTAGGCCCACTCATCAGCAGGCTCCAACTTACTGGCATCTCTGTTCTACACCGTTTTCATGAAACCCAGTCAATCAAGGCACTGTCTGGTACACTCATGATCAGCAACAGGACATCCAAAGGTTCTCCAGTGCCACCTGGTCATGGGAATTTCAAAAATTTCATGGTATTTATCAAGCCATTTTTCAAGGATGAACTTGGAGGCACTGTGGGTTTCTATTCATTCAGGAACCACTAAATGGTGAGGAAGCTCATTTCAATGAAAGCTCTAGAGGAACACTCAGAGGCAAGGCTTCCCAAGAGTGGCCAAAAGGTCACATCAAGCCAGGCCCATTGAGGTCTACAATGTGAGGTCCCTGTGTGTTTTGACTCTCAATTATGGCTGGAAGGTCTTTAAGAAAAAAATCATGTTATATCCTGGCTGAGATTCCCAGTGCTCTGTGCAAAGCCACCCTGGACCTAGATCTCAGTTTCCAAGGGCAACTCTCATGCGTGGCCTCCTAAATTCCCAACGCAATTCATGGCAATACTTCTCTGAGTTCAGTTCCAGAACTCAGTCTATAAGGAGAATCACGCCAGAGTTCAAGACCAGGTGGACCAAGTCATCCCTTCCAACCGCCACAGAAATGACCACAATTCAAACCAAAACACTGCCACATGTCCCTCATCTTCTTCCATATAGACACTCATCATAACCTCTGGCTGGAGGTTTCCATGAGGGGGGCAGCCCAAGACAGTGTCTAGAGTAAGCTCCCTTGCCCCTCATTTGCCTAATGTCTGGGTGGCCTGGACACCCTTACTGTGACCAAGGAGTGATCAAATAGGCCTGCCATTAATACTGCTCTACTTCTCCAATTTGAGGCCTACTGACTTTCGGGTATAGATTCTTTTTGTGTATTGGAGACATGAGAAAACCCAAGAACCTATGGGCTAGCCTCTGCAGGGCTTTGAAGAACTCATTTGACCCAAAGGATCCCTATTCTCACTTGATGGAGGTCAGGAACTTTCCAGAGGAAAGCGAGAGACTTCATCCACAATGACTGCTCTTTTTGCCATTTTGGCTTTGGATGCACACATGGGATCTTTCGTTAATCCATCAGGTGCTGAGAATCTAAGCCACAGCCTCACACAGGGCCAAGAGGCTGATTCACACACATCCCTTTGCACAGGAATTAAGCAAAAAGCCACAGGTGATGCCCATTCATTTCCATTTGAAAACTGTTTACTTCAGGCTTCACAAAGGGGTAGCCTGAGGCAAAGACCTTCCTGACAGTCAGGGCAACAGAACAATAGGTAAGCAAAAGGCCCAAAGCAGGGTTTCTCCACTGACACTTTACTGGTCACACTGATATCTAAGTTTTCTGAGATGCTTGCCATTCCCTTCAGTTATCCAGTACATGGCCATGTCACAGAGCTGGGAGGTGGTACATATCTTGGACACAAAACCATGAGCCTATTCTGGAGAGTGGCCAGAATTCAGGAAGAAAACAGGAACTTAGCAAGATAGTAGGTGTTGCCCATAGATAAGGGAAGCCCCAGTCCATTCATAAATCGGAAAAGATGAATGCTGGAAAGTTTTCTACTAGACAGGACACATCCATTGATTCATTCTCTTTTCCAATGTCTACAACCAGGGATACAGTGGGATACACAGACATAGAAACACTCACCTTGTCAAACGTCTTACTAGAAACAGGCCACTAAAAAAGAAACAAACTGCCTTTCCTACCTATTCTCAGAACATGAGACAAAACCATAAACTCACAACAACACCCACTAAGGCACCTCCTTCCCCCAAGTAGGTCTGTGACTATCCAGAGTGTCTTCTGTCTGGTGGGCCATTCAATGTTCCCCCAAAATGGCCCGTCCTCTCTCAGATCTGGCCTCCTTGGCCTACTCAATGAACTTGTCAGGAGCCACCAGTGAGCCACTCACTACCTGCTTTCTCAGAAAAGTCCCCTCTTCAGAGCTTTCCTGGCATTTGGTCATCCTCACATCAGTAGGTACCAAGAAAGACTGACTCTGTCCTTGGTAAATGCAAACAAGTGAGCCCACTGGGACTGGGACTGAAACTGGCTCTGGGTGCCTGGCTTCCTGGTTGCCAAGTTCAGAGAGTTCCATCACAAAAGAAGTGAGGTGAGGTCACTTCCTTCAGGAACTGAATGAGGTCACTGCCTTGGCAACCAAATTGTCCTAACAGTTGCTTCAAAGGGTCCTATGAGATGGAGGCTGCCCCTGCTTCCTGTGACACTTTCACAAGTTAGAATGGTATATCCTCCATAGACACCCAGGAACAGCTTTCCACACAGGCCTGGTTTGGTCCATCTTGTCTACATTAAGAAGTGTGCGGCTCATTCAGACACAACCCTTCATCCTGACCAGGTTGTTTGCCATGGAAGATGACTTTTGCTCTCTCATGTCCTTCAGAGCTGCCTACATCTTCTCCAGGGATCATTTCTGCATGGACCTTTGAGTTCTCAGCAGGTGGAAGATCCCCTACATTCCTCTCTTGTAAGATCAACTCTGTCCCTGCTCTTCTGTAAAGTTGGATTGAGGAAACAGTGTATGGTTAGGGGTAAGAACATGTTTGATTTGAGTTAGGAATCATTCTACTGGATGAAGAATGGTATTGGGAACCTGCGATATTTATAATAATATATAGGTGAAGTATATGTATGAAAACAGAAATCTAAGTAAGCTTTGAAGCCCAGAAGGGCATTGGGCCCTTGACTGGGATACTTAGCTTTGAATTACATTCTGCACAGATGTCTCAGATAAATTGATATACAATGGCATAAGACCTTGTACCTTGCATGATTGAATGTGGAAGAGAACATCCATTCAAAAAGGGATTGTAGGTAGGATTAGGAAGATAGTCAGTAGGTTTACGAAGAAGAGTGATTATAACATTTGGACCAAAAGTTCTTTAGCAGTAGGGTGTCAGTTAGAGAGTAGATGTAAATGTCAGCACATGTGAAGAGTCAGTCACAAGAATGAATATGGGAAATTATGTAGGAAAGCAGATATCAATAGAGACATTGGGAAATCAGTCAAAGTATAAAGTGAGTGATAGGATTAGATATTTTCAACAGGGTTGAGGTTGAATATGTAATCTTAGGACGAAGCAACTGTGTAGTCACCAATAGGATTGACATTTGAGAGCATTATTCACCTGGACAAGGATGTTTTTAGTAATCCATGCTCACTTTCCATTTAGACTTTGGTACAATCATAAGTGTGAACTTCGCATTATGTGTCCAGAATATCACTGTGATAAAATGTATATGTAGATCAGGTGACATGAGTATTTCTTCCACCATTTCTGGGAGCAATATCTTGAAGACGTATTGATTAGTATTTGGGGGCACCAATAGGTGTACCCTGTGTCTATGAAAATAGAGATAATGCATGAACAGACCATACTGCGAATAAATAATATAACTGGTTCCAATTTACATAATGGATTGAACTGATACCTGAAAATATATAGGAAATCTAATATTGATACACAATCATTCATTCCAACCAGTTATATATCTAATGGTAATATTAGGGTTACGGTTTACCATGAAGGCTGTGTGATATTTGCTTGAAAAGTGATTATGGAAATTGAAAATAATGTTTTTGGAAAGAAGTCTCATGAAATGACCAGTCCAGAAACATACAGGAGTACATGTGTTCTGAAGCAGGAAGTGATTGAAAGTGAACCAAATGCCTGGAAATTTGTGAACTTGTGGAAGAAATATATATCCTATGATGTGCATCAACTGAAGAAATAGTGATGTACCAGTGTCGAAAAAAAAAGAAACGTCAAAATACACACCATGTATCATACGAATCTACTTGCATTGATGCTAAACTCGGTCAGTTACTGTAGAAATATTAGGATTTCTAAGCACCATTCACTAGGAAACAAATGTGTATTTCAGGTGGATTAATACTTCTGAGAATAATCTTTAGAAAAGATGATTATAAATCCACATACATGGACATGAATGAATTTAGGGAGTGTATAATAAGACACATATATTTCATACTTTGAAAAATCTGGAGAGTGTGTGTGGATATATATATATATATATATATATATATATATATATACACACACACACACACACACACACACACATTCAAACAAAACACAGAGAGACTTTAAAAAGTAGAAATATATATGCCAATCAAAATTCATCATGAAATATATATCATCCACAGATCCAAAAATATTCAATTTACTGAACATGGATTTATGTATCATGTTGTTCAAGTAGAAAGCTCACCATAGGTTGAAATTTCAGTTCCAACAGCGTTTAGGAGGAGTGATCTCTTCCCACAATTTGTATCTGCCATGTCAGGAACCTCACAAGAATGTACGTGGGATACCAGGTAGGATTCTATATGTGCATGTAAAAATACATGTGCTGAATAGGCTACAGAGAAAGGGAGACAGGAATTTACATATTTGTTAACTTTACAAACACATGGAGAACTACTTCTCTTAAATTGGACTAGATTTATAACTCCTAGCCTTTATAATGCCAAAGGAAAGTCCAATTATACACCATGCCTCCTCTGAACTTCATGTATTGCTATTCTGTTTGGGTTATATTCCTCCATCATATCAGGATTGGTAATCAGAGTCTAGGAGGGTATGGGTTAGTGTCAGGGATTCAGTATTTTGAATGGAAAATAGGAAAATGAATCCAATGTGTATGCAATTATGTGCTACACAAAAATCTTCCCACTCTCATCAAGAACAATGCCTTGACATTACCTTTGCCCCAAGTAAGACACAATTCGAAGAGAAGAGTTAGAAAATCTGTGAATACATATATACAATGGAAAATGCTCAGGAGTTCACAACCTTGGAGGTGGTAGAGGAGCTTCCATAAGTAAGGGACAAGGTAAACACTCCACAAACATGGAGCTCTGCTGGCCTAAAGACTTCTTGGGAAACTGCCTCTGAGTTTGGACACTTGAAATATATGTTGTTGTCAGGAGCTTTATCTTCCTTTGTAGTGAGACCATCAAAGCTTGTTCTGCATCTATGTGACCGGGAGGACATGGTTTCTGATTTTCCAATGAACATGAGGCAGCAGTGCTGAATTCTCTCTTTGTAGGTAAACTGTGGCCACTGGGGTCTAAGTGTTTCCCCGTGTGGACTGTGAGGCCATTTGGTCATCCTCCACTTTTCCTGGTGTTTCTTGCTGCTTCACTGGGAGTTTCCTATTTGCTTCATGAAATACAAGGAGTTCAACTGGGACAGAGTGCTGGAGGGAGTTCTGTCACGTGTGCTGACTCAGGGTCCGAGGAGAATGCACCAACCAGGCTTCTATCCCACAGAGCTTGCCCCCTTGACCATAGCAACCTGATTCTGAACATTGCCCGGAAACCTCTCCATATAACAAGATGCCTTTACATATAAGGGTCTGCTGGCTGCACCGTGTCAGTCACAAGCCATGTGGAAGCCAATGGCAGATCCACATGGCCCCACCACAGATGTTTTATCACACACCTGCACACCACTGCTCTAGGCCCACTCATCAGCAGGCTCCAACTTACTGGCATCTCTGTTCTACACCGTTTTCATGAAACCCAGTCAATCAAGGCACTGTCTGGTACACTCATGATCAGCAACAGGACATCCAAAGGTTCTCCAGTGCCACCTGGTCATGGGAATTTCAAAAATTTCATGGTATTTATCAAGCCATTTTTCAAGGATGAACTTGGAGGCACTGTGGGTTTCTATTCATTCAGGAACCACTAAATGGTGAGGAAGCTCATTTCAATGAAAGCTCTAGAGGAACACTCAGAGGCAAGGCTTCCCAAGAGTGGCCAAAAGGTCACATCAAGCCAGGCCCATTGAGGTCTACAATGTGAGGTCCCTGTGTGTTTTGACTCTCAATTATGGCTGGAAGGTCTTTAAGAAAAAAATCATGTTATATCCTGGCTGAGATTCCCAGTGCTCTGTGCAAAGCCACCCTGGACCTAGATCTCAGTTTCCAAGGGCAACTCTCATGCGTGGCCTCCTAAATTCCCAACACAATTCATGGCAATACTTCTCTGAGTTCAGTTCCAGAACTCAGTCTATAAGGAGAATCACGCCAGAGTTCAAGACCAGGTGGACCAAGTCATCCCTTCCAACCGCCACAGAAATGACCACAATTCAAACCAAAACACTGCCACATGTCCCTCATCTTCTTCCATATAGACACTCATCATAACCTCTGGCTGGAGGTTTCCATGAGGGGGGCAGCCCAAGACAGTGTCTAGAGTAAGCTCCCTTGCCCCTCATTTGCCTAATGTCTGGGTGGCCTGGACACCCTTACTGTGACCAAGGAGTGATCAAATAGGCCTGCCATTAATACTGCTCTACTTCTCCAATTTGAGGCCTACTGACTTTCGGGTATAGATTCTTTTTGTGTATTGGAGACATGAGAAAACCCAAGAACCTATGGGCTAGCCTCTGCAGGGCTTTGAAGAACTCATTTGACCCAAAGGATCCCTATTCTCCCTTGATGGAGGTCAGGAACTTTCCAGAGGAAAGCGAGAGACTTCATCCACAATGACTGCTCTTTTTGCCATTTTGGCTTTGGATGCACACATGGGATCTTTCGTTAATCCATCAGGTGCTGAGAATCTAAGCCACAGCCTCACACAGGGCCAAGAGGCTGATTCACACACATCCCTTTGCACAGGAATTAAGCAAAAAGCCACAGGTGATGCCCATTCATTTCCATTTGAAAACTGTTTACTTCAGGCTTCACAAAGGGGTAGCCTGAGGCAAAGACCTTCCTGACAGTCAGGGCAACAGAACAATAGGTAAGCAAAAGGCCCAAAGCAGGGTTTCTCCACTGACACTTTACTGGTCACACTGATATCTAAGTTTTCTGAGATGCTTGCCATTCCCTTCAGTTATCCAGTACATGGCCATGTCACAGAGCTGGGAGGTGGTACATATCTTGGACACAAAACCATGAGCCTATTCTGGAGAGTGGCCAGAATTCAGGAAGAAAACAGGAACTTAGCAAGATAGTAGGTGTTGCCCATAGATAAGGGAAGCCCCAGTCCATTCATAAATCGGAAAAGATGAATGCTGGAAAGTTTTCTACTAGACAGGACACATCCATTGATTCATTCTCTTTTCCAATGTCTACAACCAGGGATACAGTGGGATACACAGACATAGAAACACTCGCCTTGTCAAACGTCTTACTAGAAACAGGCCACTAAAAAAGAAACAAACTGCCTTTCCTACCTATTCTCAGAACATGAGACAAAACCATAAACTCACAACAACACCCACTAAGGCACCTCCTTCCCCCAAGTAGGTCTGTGACTATCCAGAGTGTCTTCTGTCTGGTGGGCCATTCAATGTTCCCCCAAAATGGCCCGTCCTCTCTCAGATCTGGCCTCCTTGGCCTACTCAATGAACTTGTCAGGAGCCACCAGTGAGCCACTCACTACCTGCTTTCTCAGAACTACGTCCCCTCTTCAGAGCTTTCCTGGCATTTGGTCATCCTCACATCAGTAGGTACCAAGAAAGACTGACTCTGTCCTTGGTAAATGCAAACAAGTGAGCCCACTGGGACTGGGACTGAAACTGGCTCTGGGTCCTGGCTTCCTGGTTGCCAAGTTCAGAGAGTTCCATCACAAAAGAAGTGAGGTGAGGTCACTTCCTTCAGGAACTGAATGAGGTCACTGCCTTGGCAACCAAATTGTCCTAACAGTTGCTTCCAAGGGTCCTATGAGATGGAGGCTGCCCCTGCTTCCTGTGACACTTTCACAAGTTAGAATGGTATATCCTCCATAGGCACCCAGGAACAGCTTTCCACACAGGCCTGGTTTGGTCCATCTTGTCTACATTAAGAAGTGTGCGGCTCATTCAGACACAACCCTTCATCCTGACCAGGTTGTTTGCCATGGAAGATGACTTTTGCTCTCTCATGTCCTTCAGAGCTGCCTACATCTTCTCCAGGGATCATTTCTGCATGGACCTTTGAGTTCTCAGCAGGTGGAAGATCCCCTACATTCCTCTCTTGTAAGATCAACTCTGTCCCTGCTCTTCTGTAAAGTTGGATTGAGGAAACAGTGTATGGTTAGGGGTAAGAACATGTTTGATTTGAGTTAGGAATCATTCTACTGGATGAAGAATGGTATTGGGAACCTGCGATATTTATAATAATATATAGGTGAAGTATATGTATGAAAACAGAAATCTAAGTAAGCTTTGAAGCCCAGAAGGGCATTGGGCCCTTGACTGGGATACTTAGCTTTCAATTACATTCTGCACAGATGTCTCAGATAAATTGATATACAATGGCATAAGACCTTGTACCTTGCATGATTGAATGTGGAAGAGAACATCCATTCAAAAAGGGATTGTAGGTAGGATTAGGAAGATAGTCAGTAGGTTTACGAAGAAGAGTGATTATAACATTTGGACCAAAAGTTCTTTAGCAGTATGGTGTCAGTTAGAGAGTAGATGTAAATGTCAGCACATGTGAAGAGTCAGTCACAAGAATGAATATGGGAAATTATGTAGGAAAGCAGATATCAATAGAGACATTGGGAAATCAGTCAAAGTATAAAGTGAGTGATAGGATTAGATATTTTCAACAGGGTTGAGGTTGAATATGTAATCTTAGGACGAAGCAACTGTGTAGTCACCAATAGGATTGACATTTGAGAGCATTAGGCACCTGGACAAGGATGTTTTTAGTAATCCATGCTCACTTTCCATTTAGACTTTGGTACAATCATAAGTGTGAACTTCGCATTATGTGTCCAGAATATCACTGTGATAAAATGTATATGTAGATCAGGTGACATGAGTATTTCTTCCACCATTTCTGGGAGCAATATCTTGAAGACGTATTGATTAGTATTTGGGGGCACCAATAGGTGTACCCTGTGTCTATGAAAATAGAGATAATGCATGAACAGACCATACTGCGAATAAATAATATAACTGGTTCCAATTTACATAATGGATTGAACTGATACCTGAAAATATATAGGAAATCTAATATTGATACACAATCATTCATTCCAACCAGTTATATATCTAATGGTAATATTAGGGTTACGGTTTACCATGAAGGCTGTGTGATATTTGCTTGAAAAGTGATTATGGAAATTGAAAATAATGTTTTTGGAAAGAAGTCTCATGAAATGACCAGTCCAGAAACATACAGGAGTACATGTGTTCTGAAGCAGGAAGTGATTGAAAGTGAACCAAATGCCTGGAAATTTGTGAACTTGTGGAAGAAATATATATCCTATGATGTGCATCAACTGAAGAAATAGTGATGTACCAGTGTCGAAAAAAAAAGAAACGTCAAAATACACACCATGTATCATACGAATCTACTTGCATTGATGCTAAACTCGGTCAGTTACTGTAGAAATATTAGGATTTCTAAGCACCATTCACTAGGAAACAAATGTGTATTTCAGGTGGATTAATACTTCTGAGAATAATCTTTAGAAAAGATGATTATAAATCCACATACATGGACATGAATGAATTTAGGGAGTGTATAATAAGACACATATATTTCATACTTTGAAAAATCTGGAGAGTGTGTGTGTATATATATATATATATATATATATATATATATATATACACACACACACACACACACACACACACATTCAAACAAAACACAGAGAGACTTTAAAAAGTAGAAATATATATGCCAATCAAAATTCATCATGAAATATATATCATCCACAGATCCAAAAATATTTAATTTACTGAACATGGATTTATGTATCATGTTGTTCAAGTAGAAAGCTCACCATAGGTTGAAATTTCAGTTCCAACAGCGTTTAGGAGGAGTGATCTCTTCCCACAATTTGTATCTGCCATGTCAGGAACCTCACAAGAATGTACGTGGGATACCAGGTAGGATTCTATATGTGCATGTAAAAATACATGTGCTGAATAGGCTACAGAGAAAGGGAGACAGGAATTTACATATTTGTTAACTTTACAAACACATGGAGAACTACTTCTCTTAAATTGGACTAGATTTATAACTCCTAGCCTTTATAATGCCAAAGGAAAGTCCAATTATACACCATGCCTCCTCTGAACTTCATGTATTGCTATTCTGTTTGGGTTATATTCCTCCATCATATCAGGATTGGTAATCAGAGTCTAGGAGGGTATGGGTTAGTGTCAGGGATTCAGTATTTTGAATGGAAAATAGGAAAATGAATCCAATGTGTATGCAATTATGTGCTACACAAAAATCTTCCCACTCTCATCAAGAACAATGCCTTGACATTACCTTTGCCCCAAGTAAGACACAATTCGAAGAGAAGAGTTAGAAAATCTGTGAATACATATATACAATGGAAAATGCTCAGGAGTTCACAACCTTGGAGGTGGTAGAGGAGCTTCCATAAGTAAGGGACAAGGTAAACACTCCACAAACATGGAGCTCTGCTGGCCTAAAGACTTCTTGGGAAACTGCCTCTGAGTTTGGACACTTGAAATATATGTTGTTGTCAGGAGCTTTATCTTCCTTTGTAGTGAGACCATCAAAGCTTGTTCTGCATCTATGTGACCGGGAGGACATGGTTTCTGATTTTCCAATGAACATGAGGCAATAGTGCTGAATTCTCTCTTTGTAGGTAAACTGTGGCCACTGGGGTCTAAGTGTTTCCCCGTGTGGACTGTGAGGCCATTTGGTCATCCTCCACTTTTCCTGGTGTTTCTTGCTGCATCCCTGGGAGTTTCCTATTTGCTTCATGAAATACAAGGAGTTCAACTGGGACAGAGTGCTGGAGGGAGTTCTGTCACGTGTGCTGACTCAGGGTCCGAGGAGAATGCACCAACCAGGCTTCTATCCCACAGAGCTTGCCCCCTTGACCATAGCAACCTGATTCTGAACATTGCCCGGAAACCTCTCCATATAACAAGATGCCTTTACATATAAGGGTCTGCTGGCTGCACCGTGTCAGTCACAAGCCATGTGGAAGCCAATGGCAGATCCACATGGCCCCACCACAGATGTTTTATCACACACCTGCACACCACTGCTCTAGGCCCACTCATCAGCAGGCTCCAACTTACTGGCATCTCTGTTCTACACCGTTTTCATGAAACCCAGTCAATCAAGGCACTGTCTGGTACACTCATGATCAGCAACAGGACATCCAAAGGTTCTCCAGTGCCACCTGGTCATGGGAATTTCAAAAATTTCATGGTATTTATCAAGCCATTTTTCAAGGATGAACTTGGAGGCACTGTGGGTTTCTATTCATTCAGGAACCACTAAATGGTGAGGAAGCTCATTTCAATGAAAGCTCTAGAGGAACACTCAGAGGCAAGGCTTCCCAAGAGTGGCCAAAAGGTCACATCAAGCCAGGCCCATTGAGGTCTACAATGTGAGGTCCCTGTGTGTTTTGACTCTCAATTATGGCTGGAAGGTCTTTAAGAAAAAAATCATGTTATATCCTGGCTGAGATTCCCAGTGCTCTGTGCAAAGCCACCCTGGACCTAGATCTCAGTTTCCAAGGGCAACTCTCATGCGTGGCCTCCTAAATTCCCAACACAATTCATGGCAATACTTCTCTGAGTTCAGTTCCAGAACTCAGTCTATAAGGAGAATCACGCCAGAGTTCAAGACCAGGTGGACCAAGTCATCCCTTCCAACCGCCACAGAAATGACCACAATTCAAACCAAAACACTGCCACATGTCCCTCATCTTCTTCCATATAGACACTCATCATAACCTCTGGCTGGAGGTTTCCATGAGGGGGGCAGCCCAAGACAGTGTCTAGAATAAGCTCCCTTGCCCCTCATTTGCCTAATGTCTGGGTGGCCTGGACACCCTTACTGTGACCAAGGAGTGATCAAATAGGCCTGCCATTAATACTGCTCTACTTCTCCAATTTGAGGCCTACTGACTTTCGGGTATAGATTCTTTTTGTGTATTGGAGACATGAGAAAACCCAAGAACCTATGGGCTAGCCTCTGCAGGGCTTTGAAGAACTCATTTGACCCAAAGGATCCCTATTCTCACTTGATGTAGGTCAGGAACTTTCCAGTGGAAAGCGAGAGACTTCATCCACAATGACTGCTCTTTTTGCCATTTTGGCTTTGGATGCACACATGGGATCTTTCGTTAATCCATCAGGTGCTGAGAATCTAAGCCACAGCCTCACACAGGGCCAAGAGGCTGATTCACACACATCCCTTTGCACAGGAATTAAGCAAAAAGCCACAGGTGATGCCCATTCATTTCCATTTGAAAACTGTTTACTTCAGGCTTCACAAAGGGGTAGCCTGAGGCAAAGACCTTCCTGACAGTCAGGGCAACAGAACAATAGGTAAGCAAAAGGCCCAAAGCAGGGTTTCTCCACTGACACTTTACTGGTCACACTGATATCTAAGTTTTCTGAGATGCTTGCCATTCCCTTCAGTTATCCAGTACATGGCCATGTCACAGAGCTGGGAGGTGGTACATATCTTGGACACAAAACCATGAGCCTATTCTGGAGAGTGGCCAGAATTCAGGAAGAAAACAGGAACTTAGCAAGATAGTAGGTGTTGCCCATAGATAAGGGAAGCCCCAGTCCATTCATAAATCGGAAAAGATGAATGCTGGAAAGTTTTCTACTAGACAGGACACATCCATTGATTCATTCTCTTTTCCAATGTCTACAACCAGGGATACAGTGGGATACACAGACATAGAAACACTCGCCTTGTCAAACGTCTTACTAGAAACAGGCCACTAAAAAAGAAACAAACTGCCTTTCCTACCTATTCTCAGAACATGAGACAAAACCATAAACTCACAACAACACCCACTAAGGCACCTCCTTCCCCCAAGTAGGTCTGTGACTATCCAGAGTGTCTTCTGTCTGGTGGGCCATTCAATGTTCCCCCAAAATGGCCCGTCCTCTCTCAGATCTGGCCTCCTTGGCCTACTCAATGAACTTGTCAGGAGCCACCAGTGAGCCACTCACTACCTGCTTTCTCAGAACTACGTCCCCTCTTCAGAGCTTTCCTGGCATTTGGTCATCCTCACATCAGTAGGTACCAAGAAAGACTGACTCTGTCCTTGGTAAATGCAAACAAGTGAGCCCACTGGGACTGGGACTGAAACTGGCTCTGGGTGCCTGGCTTCCTGGTTGCCAAGTTCAGAGAGTTCCATCACAAAAGAAGTGAGGTGAGGTCACTTCCTTCAGGAACTGAATGAGGTCACTGCCTTGGCAACCAAATTGTCCTAACAGTTGCTTCCAAGGGTCCTATGAGATGGAGGCTGCCCCTGCTTCCTGTGACACTTTCACAAGTTAGAATGGTATATCCTCCATAGGCACCCAGGAACAGCTTTCCACACAGGCCTGGTTTGGTCCATCTTGTCTACATTAAGAAGTGTGCGGCTCATTCAGACACAACCCTTCATCCTGACCAGGTTGTTTGCCATGGAAGATGACTTTTGCTCTCTCATGTCCTTCAGAGCTGCCTACATCTTCTCCAGGGATCATTTCTGCATGGACCTTTGAGTTCTCAGCAGGTGGAAGATCCCCTACATTCCTCTCTTGTAAGATCAACTCTGTCCCTGCTCTTCTGTAAAGTTGGATTGAGGAAACAGTGTATGGTTAGGGGTAAGAACATGTTTGATTTGGGTTAGGAATCATTCTACTGGATGAAGAATCGTATTGGGAACCTGCGATATTTATAATAATATATAGGTGAAGTATATGTATGAAAACAGAAATCTAAGTAAGCTTTGAAGCCCAGAAGGGCATTGGGCCCTTGACTGGGATACTTAGCTTTGAATTACATTCTGCACAGATGTCTCAGATAAATTGATATACAATGGCATAAGACCTTGTACCTTGCATGATTGAATGTGGAAGAGAACATCCATTCAAAAAGGGATTGTAGGTAGGATTAGGAAGATAGTCAGTAGGTTTACGAAGAAGAGTGATTATAACATTTGGACCAAAAGTTCTTTAGCAGTAGGGTGTCAGTTAGAGAGTAGATGTAAATGTCAGCACATGTGAAGAGTCAGTCACAAGAATGAATATGGGAAATTATGTAGGAAAGCAGATATCAATAGAGACATTGGGAAATCAGTCAAAGTATAAAGTGAGTGATAGGATTAGATATTTTCAACAGGGTTGAGGTTGAATATGTAATCTTAGGACGAAGCAACTGTGTAGTCACCAATAGGATTGACATTTGAGAGCATTATTCACCTGGACAAGGATGTTTTTAGTAATCCATGCTCACTTTCCATTTAGACTTTGGTACAATCATAAGTGTGAACTTCGCATTATGTGTCCAGAATATCACTGTGATAAAATGTATATGTAGATCAGGTGACATGAGTATTTCTTCCACCATTTCTGGGAGCAATATCTTGAAGACGTATTGATTAGTATTTGGGGGCACCAATAGGTGTACCCTGTGTCTATGAAAATAGAGATAATGCATGAACAGACCATACTGCGAATAAATAATATAACTGGTTCCAATTTACATAATGGATTGAACTGATACCTGAAAATATATAGGAAATCTAATATTGATACACAATCATTCATTCCAACCAGTTATATATCTAATGGTAATATTAGGGTTACGGTTTACCATGAAGGCTGTGTGATATTTGCTTGAAAAGTGATTATGGAAATTGAAAATAATGTTTTTGGAAAGAAGTCTCATGAAATGACCAGTCCAGAAACATACAGGAGTACATGTGTTCTGAAGCAGGAAGTGATTGAAAGTGAACCAAATGCCTGGAAATTTGTGAACTTGTGGAAGAAATATATATCCTATGATGTGCATCAACTGAAGAAATAGTGATGTACCAGTGTCGAAAAAAAAAGAAACGTCAAAATACACACCATGTATCATACGAATCTACTTGCATTGATGCTAAACTCGGTCAGTTACTGTAGAAATATTAGGATTTCTAAGCACCATTCACTAGGAAACAAATGTGTATTTCAGGTGGATTAATACTTCTGAGAATAATCTTTAGAAAAGATGATTATAAATCCACATACATGGACATGAATGAATTTAGGGAGTGTATAATAAGACACATATATTTCATACTTTGAAAAATCTGGAGAGTGTGTGTGTATATATATATATATATATATATATATATATATGTATATATACACACACACACACACACACACACACACATTCAAACAAAACACAGAGAGACTTTAAAAAGTAGAAATATATATGCCAATCAAAATTCATCATGAAATATATATCATCCACAGATCCAAAAATATTTAATTTACTGAACATGGATTTATGTATCATGTTGTTCAAGTAGAAAGCTCACCATAGGTTGAAATTTCAGTTCCAACAGCGTTTAGGAGGAGTGATCTCTTCCCACAATTTGTATCTGCCATGTCAGGAACCTCACAAGAATGTACGTGGGATACCAGGTAGGATTCTATATGTGCATGTAAAAATACATGTGCTGAATAGGCTACAGAGAAAGGGAGACAGGAATTTATATATTTGTTAACTTTACAAACACATGGAGAACTACTTCTCTTAAATTGGACTAGATTTATAACTCCTAGCCTTTATAATGCCAAAGGAAAGTCCAATTATACACCATGCCTCCTCTGAACTTCATGTATTGCTATTCTGTTTGGGTTATATTCCTCCATCATATCAGGATTGGTAATCAGAGTCTAGGAGGGTATGGGTTAGTGTCAGGGATTCAGTATTTTGAATGGAAAATAGGAAAATGAATCCAATGTGTATGCAATTATGTGCTACACAAAAATCTTCCCACTCTCATCAAGAACAATGCCTTGACATTACCTTTGCCCCAAGTAAGACACAATTCGAAGAGAAGAGTTAGAAAATCTGTGAATACATATATACAATGGAAAATGCTCAGGAGTTCACAACCTTGGAGGTGGTAGAGGAGCTTCCATAAGTAAGGGACAAGGTAAACACTCCACAAACATGGAGCTCTGCTGGCCTAAAGACTTCTTGGGAAACTGCCTCTGAGTTTGGACACTTGAAATATATGTTGTTGTCAGGAGCTTTATCTTCCTTTGTAGTGAGACCATCAAAGCTTGTTCTGCATCTATGTGACCGGGAGGACATGGTTTCTGATTTTCCAATGAACATGAGGCAGCAGTGCTGAATTCTCTCTTTGTAGGTAAACTGTGGCCACTGGGGTCTAAGTGTTTCCCCGTGTGGACTGTGAGGCCATTTGGTCATCCTCCACTTTTCCTGGTGTTTCTTGCTGCTTCACTGGGAGTTTCCTATTTGCTTCATGAAATACAAGGAGTTCAACTGGGACAGAGTGCTGGAGGGAGTTCTGTCACGTGTGCTGACTCAGGGTCCGAGGAGAATGCACCAACCAGGCTTCTATCCCACAGAGCTTGCCCCCTTGACCATAGCAACCTGATTCTGAACATTGCCCGGAAACCTCTCCATATAACAAGATGCCTTTACATATAAGGGTCTGCTGGCTGCACCGTGTCAGTCACAAGCCATGTGGAAGCCAATGGCAGATCCACATGGCCCCACCACAGATGTTTTATCACACACCTGCACACCACTGCTCTAGGCCCACTCATCAGCAGGCTCCAACTTACTGGCATCTCTGTTCTACACCGTTTTCATGAAACCCAGTCAATCAAGGCACTGTCTGGTACACTCATGATCAGCAACAGGACATCCAAAGGTTCTCCAGTGCCACCTGGTCATGGGAATTTCAAAAATTTCATGGTATTTATCAAGCCATTTTTCAAGGATGAACTTGGAGGCACTGTGGGTTTCTATTCATTCAGGAACCACTAAATGGTGAGGAAGCTCATTTCAATGAAAGCTCTAGAGGAACACTCAGAGGCAAGGCTTCCCAAGAGTGGCCAAAAGGTCACATCAAGCCAGGCCCATTGAGGTCTACAATGTGAGGTCCCTGTGTGTTTTGACTCCCAATTATGGCTGGAAGGTCTTTAAGAAAAAAATCATGTTATATCCTGGCTGAGATTCCCAGTGCTCTGTGCAAAGCCACCCTGGACCTAGATCTCAGTTTCCAAGGGCAACTCTCATGCGTGGCCTCCTAAATTCCCAACACAATTCATGGCAATACTTCTCTGAGTTCAGTTCCAGAACTCAGTCTATAAGGAGAATCACGCCAGAGTTCAAGACCAGGTGGACCAAGTCATCCCTTCCAACCGCCACAGAAATGACCACAATTCAAACCAAAACACTGCCACATGTCCCTCATCTTCTTCCATATAGACACTCATCATAACCTCTGGCTGGAGGTTTCCATGAGGGGGGCAGCCCAAGACAGTGTCTAGAATAAGCTCCCTTGCCCCTCATTTGCCTAATGTCTGGGTGGCCTGGACACCCTTACTGTGACCAAGGAGTGATCAAATAGGCCTGCCATTAATACTGCTCTACTTCTCAATTTGAGGCCTACTGACTTTCGGGTATAGATTCTTTTTGTGTATTGGAGACATGAGAAAACCCAAGAACCTATGGGCTAGCCTCTGCAGGGCTTTGAAGAACTCATTTGACCCAAAGGATCCCTATTCTCACTTGATGGAGGTCAGGAACTTTCCAGAGGAAAGCGAGAGACTTCATCCACAATGACTGCTCTTTTTGCCATTTTGGCTTTGGATGCACACATGGGATCTTTCGTTAATCCATCAGGTGCTGAGAATCTAAGCCACAGCCTCACACAGGGCCAAGAGGCTGATTCACACACATCCCTTTGCACAGGAATTAAGCAAAAAGCCACAGGTGATGCCCATTCATTTCCATTTGAAAACTGTTTACTTCAGGCTTCACAAAGGGGTAGCCTGAGGCAAAGACCTTCCTGACAGTCAGGGCAACAGAACAATAGGTAAGCAAAAGGCCCAAAGCAGGGTTTCTCCACTGACACTTTACTGGTCACACTGATATCTAAGTTTTCTGAGATGCTTGCCATTCCCTTCAGTTATCCAGTACATGGCCATGTCACAGAGCTGGGAGGTGGTACATATCTTGGACACAAAACCATGAGCCTATTCTGGAGAGTGGCCAGAATTCAGGAAGAAAACAGGAACTTAGCAAGATAGTAGGTGTTGCCCATAGATAAGGGAAGCCCCAGTCCATTCATAAATCGGAAAAGATGAATGCTGGAAAGCTTTCTACTAGACAGGACACATCCATTGATTCATTCTCTTTTCCAATGTCTACAACCAGGGATACAGTGGGATACACAGACATAGAAACACTCGCCTTGTCAAACGTCTTACTAGAAACAGGCCACTAAAAAAGAAACAAACTGCCTTTCCTACCTATTCTCAGAACATGAGACAAAACCATAAACTCACAACAACACCCACTAAGGCACCTCCTTCCCCCAAGTAGGTCTGTGACTATCCAGAGTGTCTTCTGTCTGGTGGGCCATTCAATGTTCCCCCAAAATGGCCCGTCCTCTCTCAGATCTGGCCTCCTTGGCCTACTCAATGAACTTGTCAGGAGCCACCAGTGAGCCACTCACTACCTGCTTTCTCAGAAAAGTCCCCTCTTCAGAGCTTTCCTGGCATTTGGTCATCCTCACATCAGTAGGTACCAAGAAAGACTGACTCTGTCCTTGGTAAATGCAAACAAGTGAGCCCACTGGGACTGGGACTGAAACTGGCTCTGGGTGCCTGGCTTCCTGGTTGCCAAGTTCAGAGAGTTCCATCACAAAAGAAGTGAGGTGAGGTCACTTCCTTCAGGAACTGAATGAGGTCACTGCCTTGGCAACCAAATTGTCCTAACAGTTGCTTCCAAGGGTCCTATGAGATGGAGGCTGCCCCTGCTTCCTGTGACACTTTCACAAGTTAGAATGGTATATCCTCCATAGGCACCCAGGAACAGCTTTCCACACAGGCCTGGTTTGGTCCATCTTGTCTACATTAAGAAGTGTGCGGCTCATTCAGACACAACCCTTCATCCTGACCAGGTTGTTTGCCATGGAAGATGACTTTTGCTCTCTCATGTCCTTCAGAGCTGCCTACATCTTCTCCAGGGATCATTTCTGCATGGACCTTTGAGTTCTCAGCAGGTGGAAGATCCCCTACATTCCTCTCTTGTAAGATCAACTCTGTCCCTGCTCTTCTGTAAAGTTGGATTGAGGAAACAGTGTATGGTTAGGGGTAAGAACATGTTTGATTTGGGTTAGGAATCATTCTACTGGATGAAGAATGGTATTGGGAACCTGCGATATTTATAATAATATATAGGTGAAGTATATGTATGAAAACAGAAATCTAAGTAAGCTTTGAAGCCCAGAAGGGCATTGGGCCCTTGACTGGGATACTTAGCTTTCAATTACATTCTGCACAGATGTCTCAGATAAATTGATATACAATGGCATAAGACCTTGTACCTTGCATGATTGAATGTGGAAGAGAACATCCATTCAAAAAGGGATTGTAGGTAGGATTAGGAAGATAGTCAGTAGGTTTACGAAGAAGAGTGATTATAACATTTGGACCAAAAGTTCTTTAGCAGTAGGGTGTCAGTTAGAGAGTAGATGTAAATGTCAGCACATGTGAAGAGTCAGTCACAAGAATGAATATGGGAAATTATGTAGGAAAGCAGATATCAATAGAGACATTGGGAAATCAGTCAAAGTATAAAGTGAGTGATAGGATTAGATATTTTCAACAGGGTTGAGGTTGAATATGTAATCTTAGGACGAAGCAACTGTGTAGTCACCAATAGGATTGACATTTGAGAGCATTATTCACCTGGACAAGGATGTTTTTAGTAATCCATGCTCACTTTCCATTTAGACTTTGGTACAATCATAAGTGTGAACTTCGCATTATGTGTCCAGAATATCACTGTGATAAAATGTATATGTAGATCAGGTGACATGAGTATTTCTTCCACCATTTCTGGGAGCAATATCTTGAAGACGTATTGATTAGTATTTGGGGGCACCAATAGGTGTACCCTGTGTCTATGAAAATAGAGATAATGCATGAACAGACCATACTGCGAATAAATAATATAACTGGTTCCAATTTACATAATGGATTGAACTGATACCTGAAAATATATAGGAAATCTAATATTGATACACAATCATTCATTCCAACCAGTTATATATCTAATGGTAATATTAGGGTTACGGTTTACCATGAAGGCTGTGTGATATTTGCTTGAAAAGTGATTATGGAAATTGAAAATAATATTTTTGGATAGAAGTCGCATGAAATGACCAGTCCAGAAACATACAGGAGTACATGTGTTCTGAAGCAGGAAGTGATTGAAAGTGAACCAAATGCCTGGAAATTTGTGAACTTGTGGAAGAAATATATATCCTATGATGTGCATCAACTGAAGAAATAGTGATGTACCAGTGTCGAAAAAAAAAGAAACGTCAAAATACACACCATGTATCATACGAATCTACTTGCATTGATGCTAAACTCGGTCAGTTACTGTAGAAATATTAGGATTTCTAAGCACCATTCACTAGGAAACAAATGTGTATTTCAGGTGGATTAATACTTCTGAGAATAATCTTTAGAAAAGATGATTTTAAATCCACATACATGGACATGAATGAATTTAGGGAGTGTATAATAAGACACATATATTTCATACTTTGAAAAATCTGGAGAGTGTGTGTGTATATATATATATATATATACACACACACACACACACACACACACACACATTCAAACAAAACACAGAGAGACTTTAAAAAGTAGAAATATATATGCCAATCAAAATTCATCATGAAATATATATCATCCACAGATCCAAAAATATTTAATTTACTGAACATGGATTTATGTATCATGTTGTTCAAGTAGAAAGCTCACCATAGGTTGAAATTTCAGTTCCAACAGCGTTTAGGAGGAGTGATCTCTTCCCACAATTTGTATCTGCCATGTCAGGAACCTCCCAAGAATGTACGTGGGATACCAGGTAGGATTCTATATGTGCATGTAAAAATACATGTGCTGAATAGGCTACAGAGAAAGGGAGACAGGAATTTACATATTTGTTAACTTTACAAACACATGGAGAACTACTTCTCTTAAATTGGACTAGATTTATAACTCCTAGCCTTTATAATGCCAAAGGAAAGTCCAATTATACACCATGCCTCCTCTGAACTTCATGTATTGCTATTCTGTTTGGGTTATATTCCTCCATCATATCAGGATTGGTAATCAGAGTCTAGGAGGGTATGGGTTAGTGTCAGGGATTCAGTATTTTGAATGGAAAATAGGAAAATGAATCCAATGTGTATGCAATTATGTGCTACACAAAACTCTTCCCACTCTCATCAAGAACAATGCCTTGACATTACCTTTGCCCCAAGTAAGACACAATTCGAAGAGAAGAGTTAGAAAATCTGTGAATACATATATACAATGGAAAATGCTCAGGAGTTCACAACCTTGGAGGTGGTAGAGGAGCTTCCATAAGTAAGGGACAAGGTAAACACTCCACAAACATGGAGCTCTGCTGGCCTAAAGACTTCTTGGGAAACTGCCTCTGAGTTTGGACACTTGAAATATATGTTGTTGTCAGGAGCTTTATCTTCCTTTGTAGTGAGACCATCAAAGCTTGTTCTGCATCTATGTGACCGGGAGGACATGGTTTCTGATTTTCCAATGAACATGAGGCAGCAGTGCTGAATTCTCTCTTTGTAGGTAAACTGTGGCCACTGGGGTCTAAGTGTTTCCCCGTGTGGACTGTGAGGCCATTTGGTCATCCTCCACTTTTCCTGGTGTTTCTTGCTGCTTCACTGGGAGTTTCCTATTTGCTTCATGAAATACAAGGAGTTCAACTGGGACAGAGTGCTGGAGGGAGTTCTGTCACGTGTGCTGACTCAGGGTCCGAGGAGAATGCACCAACCAGGCTTCTATCCCACAGAGCTTGCCCCCTTGACCATAGCAACCTGATTCTGAACATTGCCCGGAAACCTCTCCATATAACAAGATGCCTTTACATATAAGGGTCTGCTGGCTGCACCGTGTCAGTCACAAGCCATGTGGAAGCCAATGGCAGATCCACATGGCCCCACCACAGATGTTTTATCACACACCTGCACACCACTGCTCTAGGCCCACTCATCAGCAGGCTCCAACTTACTGGCATCTCTGTTCTACACCGTTTTCATGAAACCCAGTCAATCAAGGCACTGTCTGGTACACTCATGATCAGCAACAGGACATCCAAAGGTTCTCCAGTGCCACCTGGTCATGGGAATTTCAAAAATTTCATGGTATTTATCAAGCCATTTTTCAAGGATGAACTTGGAGGCACTGTGGGTTTCTATTCATTCAGGAACCACTAAATGGTGAGGAAGCTCCTTTCAATGAAAGCTCTAGAGGAACACTCAGAGGCAAGGCTTCCCAAGAGTGGCCAAAAGGTCACATCAAGCCAGGCCCATTGAGGTCTACAATGTGAGGTCCCTGTGTGTTTTGACTCTCAATTATGGCTGGAAGGTCTTTAAGAAAAAAATCATGTTATATCCTGGCTGAGATTCCCAGTGCTCTGTGCAAAGCCACCCTGGACCTAGATCTCAGTTTCCAAGGGCAACTCTCATGCGTGGCCTCCTAAATTCCCAACACAATTCATGGCAATACTTCTCTGAGTTCAGTTCCAGAACTCAGTCTATAAGGAGAATCACGCCAGAGTTCAAGACCAGGTGGACCAAGTCATCCCTTCCAACCGCCACAGAAATGACCACAATTCAAACCAAAACACTGCCACATGTCCCTCATCTTCTTCCATATAGACACTCATCATAACCTCTGGCTGGAGGTTTCCATGAGGTGGGCAGCCCAAGACAGTGTCTAGAATAAGCTCCCTTGCCCCTCATTTGCCTAATGTCTGGGTGGCCTGGACACCCTTACTGTGACCAAGGAGTGATCAAATAGGCCTGCCATTAATACTGCTCTACTTCTCCAATTTGAGGCCTACTGACTTTCGGGTATAGATTCTTTTTGTGTATTGGAGACATGAGAAAACCCAAGAACCTATGGGCTAGCCTCTGCAGGGCTTTGAAGAACTCATTTGACCCAAAGGATCCCTATTCTCACTTGATGGAGGTCAGGAACTTTCCAGAGGAAAGCGAGAGACTTCATCCACAATGACTGCTCTTTTTGCCATTTTGGCTTTGGATGCACACATGGGATCTTTCGTTAATCCATCAGGTGCTGAGAATCTAAGCCACAGCCTCACACAGGGCCAAGAGGCTGATTCACACACATCCCTTTGCACAGGAATTAAGCAAAAAGCCACAGGTGATGCCCATTCATTTCCATTTGAAAACTGTTTACTTCAGGCTTCACAAAGGGGTAGCCTGAGGCAAAGACCTTCCTGACAGTCAGGGCAACAGAACAATAGGTAAGCAAAAGGCCCAAAGCAGGGTTTCTCCACTGACACTTTACTGGTCACACTGATATCTAAGTTTTCTGAGATGCTTGCCATTCCCTTCAGTTATCCAGTACATGGCCATGTCACAGAGCTGGGAGGTGGTACATATCTTGGACACAAAACCATGAGCCTATTCTGGAGAGTGGCCAGAATTCAGGAAGAAAACAGGAACTTAGCAAGATAGTAGGTGTTGCCCATAGATAAGGGAAGCCCCAGTCCATTCATAAATCGGAAAAGATGAATGCTGGAAAGTTTTCTACTAGACAGGACACATCCATTGATTCATTCTCTTTTCCAATGTCTACAACCAGGGATACAGTGGGATACACAGACATAGAAACACTCGCCTTGTCAAACGTCTTACTAGAAACAGGCCACTAAAAAAGAAACAAACTGCCTTTCCTACCTATTCTCAGAACATGAGACAAAACCATAAACTCACAACAACACCCACTAAGGCACCTCCTTCCCCCAAGTAGGTCTGTGACTATCCAGAGTGTCTTCTGTCTGGTGGGCCATTCAATGTTCCCCCAAAATGGCCCGTCCTCTCTCAGATCTGGCCTCCTTGGCCTACTCAATGAACTTGTCAGGAGCCACCAGTGAGCCACTCACTACCTGCTTTCTCAGAACTACGTCCCCTCTTCAGAGCTTTCCTGGCATTTGGTCATCCTCACATCAGTAGGTACCAAGAAAGACTGACTCTGTCCTTGGTAAATGCAAACAAGTGAGCCCACTGGGACTGGGACTGAAACTGGCTCTGGGTGCCTGGCTTCCTGGTTGCCAAGTTCAGAGAGTTCCATCACAAAAGAAGTGAGGTGAGGTCACTTCCTTCAGGAACTGAATGAGGTCACTGCCTTGGCAACCAAATTGTCCTAACAGTTGCTTCCAAGGGTCCTATGAGATGGAGGCTGCCCCTGCTTCCTGTGACACTTTCACAAGTTAGAATGGTATATCCTCCATAGGCACCCAGGAACAGCTTTCCACACAGGCCTGGTTTGGTCCATCTTGTCTACATTAAGAAGTGTGCGGCTCATTCAGACACAACCCTTCATCCTGACCAGGTTGTTTGCCATGGAAGATGACTTTTGCTCTCTCATGTCCTTCAGAGCTGCCTACATCTTCTCCAGGGATCATTTGTGCATGGACCTTTGAGTTCTCAGCAGGTGGAAGATCCCCTACATTCCTCTCTTGTAAGATCAACTCTGTCCCTGCTCTTCTGTAAAGTTGGATTGAGGAAACAGTGTATGGTTAGGGGTAAGAACATGTTTGATTTGGGTTAGGAATCATTCTACTGGATGAAGAATGGTATTGGGAACCTGCGATATTTATAATAATATATAGGTGAAGTATATGTATGAAAACAGAAATCTAAGTAAGCTTTGAAGCCCAGAAGGGCATTGGGCCCTTGACTGGGATACTTAGCTTTGAATTACATTCTGCACAGATGTCTCAGATAAATTGATATACAATGGCATAAGACCTTGTACCTTGCATGATTGAATGTGGAAGAGAACATCCATTCAAAAAGGGATTGTAGGTAGGATTAGGAAGATAGTCAGTAGGTTTACGAAGAAGAGTGATTATAACATTTGGACCAAAAGTTCTTTAGCAGTAGGGTGTCAGTTAGAGAGTAGATGTAAATGTCAGCACATGTGAAGAGTCAGTCACAAGAATGAATATGGGAAATTATGTAGGAAAGCAGATATCAATAGAGACATTGGGAAATCAGTCAAAGTATAAAGTGAGTGATAGGATTAGATATTTTCAACAGGGTTGAGGTTGAATATGTAATCTTAGGACGAAGCAACTGTGTAGTCACCAATAGGATTGACATTTGAGAGCATTATTCACCTGGACAAGGATGTTTTTAGTAATCCATGCTCACTTTCCATTTAGACTTTGGTACAATCATAAGTGTGAACTTCGCATTATGTGTCCAGAATATCACTGTGATAAAATGTATATGTAGATCAGGTGACATGAGTATTTCTTCCACCATTTCTGGGAGCAATATCTTGAAGACGTATTGATTAGTATTTGGGGGCACCAATAGGTGTACCCTGTGTCTATGAAAATAGAGATAATGCATGAACAGACCATACTGCGAATAAATAATATAACTGGTTCCAATTTACATAATGGATTGAACTGATACCTGAAAATATATAGGAAATCTAATATTGATACACAATCATTCATTCCAACCAGTTATATATCTAATGGTAATATTAGGGTTACGGTTTACCATGAAGGCTGTGTGATATTTGCTTGAAAAGTGATTATGGAAATTGAAAATAATGTTTTTGGAAAGAAGTCTCATGAAATGACCAGTCCAGAAACATACAGGAGTACATGTGTTCTGAAGCAGGAAGTGATTGAAAGTGAACCAAATGCCTGGAAATTTGTGAACTTGTGGAAGAAATATATATCCTATGATGTGCATCAACTGAAGAAATAGTGATGTACCAGTGTCGAAAAAAAAAGAAACGTCAAAATACACACCATGTATCATACGAATCTACTTGCATTGATGCTAAACTCGGTCAAAACTGTAGAAATATTAGGATTTCTAAGCACCATTCACTAGGAAACAAATGTGTATTTCAGGTGGATTAATACTTCTGAGAATAATCTTTAGAAAAGATGATTATAAATCCACATACATGGACATGAATGAATTTAGGGAGTGTATAATAAGACACATATATTTCATACTTTGAAAAATCTGGAGTGTGTGTGTGTATATATATATATATATATATATATATATATATATCCACACACACACACACACACACACATTCAAACAAAACACAGAGAGACTTTAAAAAGTAGAAATATATATGCCAATCAAAATTCATCATGAAATATATATCATCCACAGATCCAAAAATATTTAATTTACTGAACATGGATTTATGTATCATGTTGTTCAAGTAGAAAGCTCACCATAGGTTGAAATTTCAGTTCCAACAGCGTTTAGGAGGAGTGATCTCTTCCCACAATTTGTATCTGCCATGTCAGGAACCTCACAAGAATGTACGTGGGATACCAGGTAGGATTCTATATGTGCATGTAAAAATACATGTGCTGAATAGGCTACAGAGAAAGGGAGACAGGAATTTACATATTTGTTAACTTTACAAACACATGGAGAACTACTTCTCTTAAATTGGACTAGATTTATAACTCCTAGCCTTTATAATGCCAAAGGAAAGTCCAATTATACACCATGCCTCCTCTGAACTTCATGTATTGCTATTCTGTTTGGGTTATATTCCTCCATCATATCAGGATTGGTAATCAGAGTCTAGGAGGGTATGGGTTAGTGTCAGGGATTCAGTATTTTGAATGGAAAATAGGAAAATGAATCCAATGTGTATGCAATTATGTGCTACACAAAAATCTTCCCACTCTCATCAAGAACATTAATGCCTTGACATTACCTTTGCCCCAAGTAAGACACAATTCGAAGAGAAGAGTTAGAAAATCTGTGAATACATATATACAATGGAAAATGCTCAGGAGTTCACAACCTTGGAGGTGGTAGAGGAGCTTCCATAAGTAAGGGACAAGGTAAACACTCCACAAACATGGAGCTCTGCTGGCCTAAAGACTTCTTGGGAAACTGCCTCTGAGTTTGGACACTTGAAATATATGTTGTTGTCAGGAGCTTTATCTTCCTTTGTAGTGAGACCATCAAAGCTTGTTCTGCATCTATGTGACCGGGAGGACATGGTTTCTGATTTTCCAATGAACATGAGGCAGCAGTGCTGAATTCTCTCTTTGTAGGTAAACTGTGGCCACTGGGGTCTAAGTGTTTCCCCGTGTGGACTGTGAGGCCATTTGGTCATCCTCCACTTTTCCTGGTGTTTCTTGCTGCTTCACTGGGAGTTTCCTATTTGCTTCATGAAATACAAGGAGTTCAACTGGGACAGAGTGCTGGAGGGAGTTCTGTCACGTGTGCTGACTCAGGGTCCGAGGAGAATGCACCAACCAGGCTTCTATCCCACAGAGCTTGCCCCCTTGACCATAGCAACCTGATTCTGAACATTGCCCGGAAACCTCTCCATATAACAAGATGCCTTTACATATAAGGGTCTGCTGGCTGCACCGTGTCAGTCACAAGCCATGTGGAAGCCAATGGCAGATCCACATGGCCCCACCACAGATGTTTTATCACACACCTGCACACCACTGCTCTAGGCCCACTCATCAGCAGGCTCCAACTTACTGGCATCTCTGTTCTACACCGTTTTCATGAAACCCAGTCAATCAAGGCACTGTCTGGTACACTCATGATCAGCAACAGGACATCCAAAGGTTCTCCAGTGCCACCTGGTCATGGGAATTTCAAAAATTTCATGGTATTTATCAAGCCATTTTTCAAGGATGAACTTGGAGGCACTGTGGGTTTCTATTCATTCAGGAACCACTAAATGGTGAGGAAGCTCATTTCAATGAAAGCTCTAGAGGAACACTCAGAGGCAAGGCTTCCCAAGAGTGGCCAAAAGGTCACATCAAGCCAGGCCCATTGAGGTCTACAATGTGAGGTCCCTGTGTGTTTTGACTCTCAATTATGGCTGGAAGGTCTTTAAGAAAAAAATCATATTATATCCTGGCTGAGATTCCCAGTGCTCTGTGCAAAGCCACCCTGGACCTAGATCTCAGTTTCCAAGGGCAACTCTCATGCGTGGCCTCCTAAATTCCCAACACAATTCATGGCAATACTTCTCTGAGTTCAGTTCCAGAACTCAGTCTATAAGGAGAATCACGCCAGAGTTCAAGACCAGGTGGACCAAGTCATCCCTTCCAACCGCCACAGAAATGACCACAATTCAAACCAAAACACTGCCACATGTCCCTCATCTTCTTCCATATAGACACTCATCATAACCTCTGGCTGGAGGTTTCCATGAGGGGGGCAGCCCAAGACAGTGTCTAGAATAAGCTCCCTTGCCCCTCATTTGCCTAATGTCTGGGTGGCCTGGACACCCTTACTGTGACCAAGGAGTGATCAAATAGGCCTGCCATTAATACTGCTCTACTTCTCCAATTTGAGGCCTACTGACTTTCGGGTATAGATTCTTTTTGTGTATTGGAGACATGAGAAAACCCAAGAACCTATGGGCTAGCCTCTGCAGGGCTTTGAAGAACTCATTTGACCCAAAGGATCCCTATTCTCACTTGATGGAGGTCAGGAACTTTCCAGAGGAAAGCGAGAGACTTCATCCACAATGACTGCTTATTTGCCATTTTGGCTTTGGATGCACACATGGGATCTTTCGTTAATCCATCAGGTGCTGAGAATCTAAGCCACAGCCTCACACAGGGCCAAGAGGCTGATTCACACACATCCCTTTGCACAGGAATTAAGCAAAAAGCCACAGGTGATGCCCATTCATTTCCATTTGAAAACTGTTTACTTCAGGCTTCACAAAGGGGTAGCCTGAGGCAAAGACCTTCCTGACAGTCAGGGCAACAGAACAATAGGTAAGCAAAAGGCCCAAAGCAGGGTTTCTCCACTGACACTTTACTGGTCACACTGATATCTAAGTTTTCTGAGATGCTTGCCATTCCCTTCAGTTATCCAGTACATGGCCATGTCACAGAGCTGGGAGGTGGTACATATCTTGGACACAAAACCATGAGCCTATTCTGGAGAGTGGCCAGAATTCAGGAAGAAAACAGGAACTTAGCAAGATAGTAGGTGTTGCCCATAGATAAGGGAAGCCCCAGTCCATTCATAAATCGGAAAAGATGAATGCTGGAAAGTTTTCTACTAGACAGGACACATCCATTGATTCATTCTCTTTTCCAATGTCTACAACCAGGGATACAGTGGGATACACAGACATAGAAACACTCGCCTTGTCAAACGTCTTACTAGAAACAGGCCACTAAAAAAGAAACAAACTGCCTTTCCTACCTATTCTCAGAACATGAGACAAAACCATAAACTCACAACAACACCCACTAAGGCACCTCCTTCCCCCTAGTAGGTCTGTGACTATCCAGAGTGTCTTCTGTCTGGTGGGCCATTCAATGTTCCCCCAAAATGGCCCGTCCTCTCTCAGATCTGGCCTCCTTGGCCTACTCAATGAACTTGTCAGGAGCCACCAGTGAGCCACTCACTACCTGCTTTCTCAGAAAAGTCCCCTCTTCAGAGCTTTCCTGGCATTTGGTCATCCTCACATCAGTAGGTACCAAGAAAGACTGACTCTGTCCTTGGTAAATGCAAACAAGTGAGCCCACTGGGACTGGGACTGAAACTGGCTCTGGGTGCCTGGCTTCCTGGTTGCCAAGTTCAGAGAGTTCCATCACAAAAGAAGTGAGGTGAGGTCACTTCCTTCAGGAACTGAATGAGGTCACTGCCTTGGCAACCAAATTGTCCTAACAGTTGCTTCCAAGGGTCCTATGAGATGGAGGCTGCCCCTGCTTCCTGTGACACTTTCACAAGTTAGAATGGTATATCCTCCATAGGCACCCAGGAACAGCTTTCCACACAGGCCTGGTTTGGTCCATCTTGTCTACATTAAGAAGTGTGCGGCTCATTCAGACACAACCCTTCATCCTGACCAGGTTGTTTGCCATGGAAGATGACTTTTGCTCTCTCATGTCCTTCAGAGCTGCCTACATCTTCTCCAGGGATCATTTGTGCATGGACCTTTGAGTTCTCAGCAGGTGGAAGATCCCCTACATTCCTCTCTTGTAAGATCAACTCTGTCCCTGCTCTTCTGTAAAGTTGGATTGAGGAAACAGTGTATGGTTAGGGGTAAGAACATGTTTGATTTGGGTTAGGAATCATTCTACTGGATGAAGAATGGTATTGGGAACCTGCGATATTTATAATAATATATAGGTGAAGTATATGTATGAAAACAGAAATCTAAGTAAGCTTTGAAGCCCAGAAGGGCATTGGGCCCTTGACTGGGATACTTAGCTTTGAATTACATTCTGCACAGATGTCTCAGATAAATTGATATACAATGGCATAAGACCTTGTACCTTGCATGATTGAATGTGGAAGAGAACATCCATTCAAAAAGGGATTGTAGGTAGGATTAGGAAGATAGTCAGTAGGTTTACGAAGAAGAGTGATTATAACATTTGGACCAAAAGTTCTTTAGCAGTAGGGTGTCAGTTAGAGAGTAGATGTAAATGTCAGCACATGTGAAGAGTCAGTCACAAGAATGAATATGGGAAATTATGTAGGAAAGCAGATATCAATAGAGACATTGGGAAATCAGTCAAAGTATAAAGTGAGTGATAGGATTAGATATTTTCAACAGGGTTGAGGTTGAATATGTAATCTTAGGACGAAGCAACTGTGTAGTCACCAATAGGATTGACATTTGAGAGCATTATTCACCTGGACAAGGATGTTTTTAGTAATCCATGCTCACTTTCCATTTAGACTTTGGTACAATCATAAGTGTGAACTTCGCATTATGTGTCCAGAATATCACTGTGATAAAATGTATATGTAGATCAGGTGACATGAGTATTTCTTCCACCATTTCTGGGAGCAATATCTTGAAGACGTATTGATTAGTATTTGGGGGCACCAATAGGTGTACCCTGTGTCTATGAAAATAGAGATAATGCATGAACAGACCATACTGCGAATAAATAATATAACTGGTTCCAATTTACATAATGGATTGAACTGATACCTGAAAATATATAGGAAATCTAATATTGATACACAATCATTCATTCCAACCAGTTATATATCTAATGGTAATATTAGGGTTACGGTTTACCATGAAGGCTGTGTGATATTTGCTTGAAAAGTGATTATGGAAATTGAAAATAATGTTTTTGGAAAGAAGTCTCATGAAATGACCAGTCCAGAAACATACAGGAGTACATGTGTTCTGAAGCAGGAAGTGATTGAAAGTGAACCAAATGCCTGGAAATTTGTGAACTTGTGGAAGAAATATATATCCTATGATGTGCATCAACTGAAGAAATAGTGATGTACCAGTGTCGAAAAAAAAAGAAACGTCAAAATACACACCATGTATCATACGAATCTACTTGCATTGATGCTAAACTCGGTCAAAACTGTAGAAATATTAGGATTTCTAAGCACCATTCACTAGGAAACAAATGTGTATTTCAGGTGGATTAATACTTCTGAGAATAATCTTTAGAAAAGATGATTATAAATCCACATACATGGACATGAATGAATTTAGGGAGTGTATAATAAGACACATATATTTCATACTTTGAAAAATCTGGAGTGTGTGTGTGTATATATATATATATATATATATATATATATATATATATATCCACACACACACACACACACACATTCAAACAAAACACAGAGAGACTTTAAAAAGTAGAAATATATATGCCAATCAAAATTCATCATGAAATATATATCATCCACAGATCCAAAAATATTTAATTTACTGAACATGGATTTATGTATCATGTTGTTCAAGTAGAAAGCTCACCATAGGTTGAAATTTCAGTTCCAACAGCGTTTAGGAGGAGTGATCTCTTCCCACAATTTGTATCTGCCATGTCAGGAACCTCACAAGAATGTACGTGGGATACCAGGTAGGATTCTATATGTGCATGTAAAAATACATGTGCTGAATAGGCTACAGAGAAAGGGAGACAGGAATTTACATATTTGTTAACTTTACAAACACATGGAGAACTACTTCTCTTAAATTGGACTAGATTTATAACTCCTAGCCTTTATAATGCCAAAGGAAAGTCCAATTATACACCATGCCTCCTCTGAACTTCATGTATTGCTATTCTGTTTGGGTTATATTCCTCCATCATATCAGGATTGGTAATCAGAGTCTAGGAGGGTATGGGTTAGTGTCAGGGATTCAGTATTTTGAATGGAAAATAGGAAAATGAATCCAATGTGTATGCAATTATGTGCTACACAAAAATCTTCCCACTCTCATCAAGAACATTAATGCCTTGACATTACCTTTGCCCCAAGTAAGACACAATTCGAAGAGAAGAGTTAGAAAATCTGTGAATACATATATACAATGGAAAATGCTCAGGAGTTCACAACCTTGGAGGTGGTAGAGGAGCTTCCATAAGTAAGGGACAAGGTAAACATTCCACAAACATGGAGCTCTGCTGGCCTAAAGACTTCTTGGGAAACTGCCTCTGAGTTTGGACACTTGAAATATATGTTGTTGTCAGGAGCTTTATCTTCCTTTGTAGTGAGACCATCAAAGCTTGTTCTGCATCTATGTGACCGGGAGGACATGGTTTCTGATTTTCCAATGAACATGAGGCAGCAGTGCTGAATTCTCTCTTTGTAGGTAAACTGTGGCCACTGGGGTCTAAGTGTTTCCCCGTGTGGACTGTGAGGCCATTTGGTCATCCTCCACTTTTCCTGGTGTTTCTTGCTGCTTCACTGGGAGTTTCCTATTTGCTTCATGAAATACAAGGAGTTCAACTGGGACAGAGTGCTGGAGGGAGTTCTGTCACGTGTGCTGACTCAGGGTCCGAGGAGAATGCACCAACCAGGCTTCTATCCCACAGAGCTTGCCCCCTTGACCATAGCAACCTGATTCTGAACATTGCCCGGAAACCTCTCCATATAACAAGATGCCTTTACATATAAGGGTCTGCTGGCTGCACCGTGTCAGTCACAAGCCATGTGGAAGCCAATGGCAGATCCACATGGCCCCACCACAGATGTTTTATCACACACCTGCACACCACTGCTCTAGGCCCACTCATCAGCAGGCTCCAACTTACTGGCATCTCTGTTCTACACCGTTTTCATGAAACCCAGTCAATCAAGGCACTGTCTGGTACACTCATGATCAGCAACAGGACATCCAAAGGTTCTCCAGTGCCACCTGGTCATGGGAATTTCAAAAATTTCATGGTATTTATCAAGCCATTTTTCAAGGATGAACTTGGAGGCACTGTGGGTTTCTATTCATTCAGGAACCACTAAATGGTGAGGAAGCTCATTTCAATGAAAGCTCTAGAGGAACACTCAGAGGCAAGGCTTCCCAAGAGTGGCCAAAAGGTCACATCAAGCCAGGCCCATTGAGGTCTACAATGTGAGGTCCCTGTGTGTTTTGACTCTCAATTATGGCTGGAAGGTCTTTAAGAAAAAAATCATGTTATATCCTGGCTGAGATTCCCAGTGCTCTGTGCAAAGCCACCCTGGACCTAGATCTCAGTTTCCAAGGGCAACTCTCATGCGTGGCCTCCTAAATTCCCAACACAATTCATGGCAATACTTCTCTGAGTTCAGTTCCAGAACTCAGTCTATAAGGAGAATCACGCCAGAGTTCAAGACCAGGTGGACCAAGTCATCCCTTCCAACCGCCACAGAAATGACCACAATTCAAACCAAAACACTGCCACATGTCCCTCATCTTCTTCCATATAGACACTCATCATAACCTCTGGCTGGAGGTTTCCATGAGGGGGGCAGCCCAAGACAGTGTCTAGAATAAGCTCCCTTGCCCCTCATTTGCCTAATGTCTGGGTGGCCTGGACACCCTTACTGTGACCAAGGAGTGATCAAATAGGCCTGCCATTAATACTGCTCTACTTCTCCAATTTGAGGCCTACTGACTTTCGGGTATAGATTCTTTTTGTGTATTGGAGACATGAGAAAACCCAAGAACCTATGGGCTAGCCTCTGCAGGGCTTTGAAGAACTCATTTGACCCAAAGGATCCCTATTCTCACTTGATGGAGGTCAGGAACTTTCCAGAGGAAAGCGAGAGACTTCATCCACAATGACTGCTCTTTTTGCCATTTTGGCTTTGGATGCACACATGGGATCTTTCGTTAATCCATCAGGTGCTGAGAATCTAAGCCACAGCCTCACACAGGGCCAAGAGGCTGATTCACACACATCCCTTTGCACAGGAATTAAGCAAAAAGCCACAGGTGATGCCCATTCATTTCCATTTGAAAACTGTTTACTTCAGGCTTCACAAAGGGGTAGCCTGAGGCAAAGACCTTCCTGACAGTCAGGGCAACAGAACAATAGGTAAGCAAAAGGCCCAAAGCAGGGTTTCTCCACTGACACTTTACTGGTCACACTGATATCTAAGTTTTCTGAGATGCTTGCCATTCCCTTCAGTTATCCAGTACATGGCCATGTCACAGAGCTGGGAGGTGGTACATATCTTGGACACAAAACCATGAGCCTATTCTGGAGAGTGGCCAGAATTCAGGAAGAAAACAGGAACTTAGCAAGATAGTAGGTAGGTGTTGCCCATAGATAAGGGAAGCCCCAGTCCATTCATAAATCGGAAAAGATGAATGCTGGAAAGTTTTCTACTAGACAGGACACATCCATTGATTCATTCTCTTTTCCAATGTCTACAACCAGGGATACAGTGGGATACACAGACATAGAAACACTCGCCTTGTCAAACGTCTTACTAGAAACAGGCCACTAAAAAAGAAACAAACTGCCTTTCCTACCTATTCTCAGAACATGAGACAAAACCATAAACTCACAACAACACCCACTAAGGCACCTCCTTCCCCCAAGTAGGTCTGTGACTATCCAGAGTGTCTTCTGTCTGGTGGGCCATTCAATGTTCCCCCAAAATGGCCCGTCCTCTCTCAGATCTGGCCTCCTTGGCCTACTCAATGAACTTGTCAGGAGCCACCAGTGAGCCACTCACTACCTGCTTTCTCAGAACTACGTCCCCTCTTCAGAGCTTTCCTGGCATTTGGTCATCCTCACATCAGTAGGTACCAAGAAAGACTGACTCTGTCCTTGGTAAATGCAAACAAGTGAGCCCACTGGGACTGGGACTGAAACTGGCTCTGGGTGCCTGGCTTCCTGGTTGCCAAGTTCAGAGAGTTCCATCACAAAAGAAGTGAGGTGAGGTCACTTCCTTCAGGAACTGAATGAGGTCACTGCCTTGGCAACCAAATTGTCCTAACAGTTGCTTCCAAGGGTCCTATGAGATGGAGGCTGCCCCTGCTTCCTGTGACACTTTCACAAGTTAGAATGGTATATCCTCCATAGGCACCCAGGAACAGCTTTCCACACAGGCCTGGTTTGGTCCATCTTGTCTACATTAAGAAGTGTGCGGCTCATTCAGACACAACCCTTCATCCTGACCAGGTTGTTTGCCATGGAAGATGACTTTTGCTCTCTCATGTCCTTCAGAGCTGCCTACATCTTCTCCAGGGATCATTTGTGCATGGACCTTTGAGTTCTCAGCAGGTGGAAGATCCCCTACATTCCTCTCTTGTAAGATCAACTCTGTCCCTGCTCTTCTGTAAAGTTGGATTGAGGAAACAGTGTATGGTTAGGGGTAAGAACATGTTTGATTTGGGTTAGGAATCATTCTACTGGATGAAGAATGGTATTGGGAACCTGCGATATTTATAATAATATATAGGTGAAGTATATGTATGAAAACAGAAATCTAAGTAAGCTTTGAAGCCCAGAAGGGCATTGGGCCCTTGACTGGGATATTTAGCTTTGAATTACATTCTGCACAGATGTCTCAGATAAATTGATATACAATGGCATAAGACCTTGTACCTTGCATGATTGAATGTGGAAGAGAACATCCATTCAAAAAGGGATTGTAGGTAGGATTAGGAAGATAGTCAGTAGGTTTACGAAGAAGAGTGATTATAACATTTGGACCAAAAGTTCTTTAGCAGTAGGGTGTCAGTTAGAGAGTAGATGTAAATGTCAGCACATGTGAAGAGTCAGTCACAAGAATGAATATGGGAAATTATGTAGGAAAGCAGATATCAATAGAGACATTGGGAAATCAGTCAAAGTATAAAGTGAGTGATAGGATTAGATATTTTCAACAGGGTTGAGGTTGAATATGTAATCTTAGGACGAAGCAACTGTGTAGTCACCAATAGGATTGACATTTGAGAGCATTATTCACCTGGACAAGGATGTTTTTAGTAATCCATGCTCACTTTCCATTTAGACTTTGGTACAATCATAAGTGTGAACTTCGCATTATGTGTCCAGAATATCACTGTGATAAAATGTATATGTAGATCAGGTGACATGAGTATTTCTTCCACCATTTCTGGGAGCAATATCTTGAAGACGTATTGATTAGTATTTGGGGGCACCAATAGGTGTACCCTGTGTCTATGAAAATAGAGATAATGCATGAACAGACCATACTGCGAATAAATAATATAACTGGTTCCAATTTACATAATGGATTGAACTGATACCTGAAAATATATAGGAAATCTAATATTGATACACAATCATTCATTCCAACCAGTTATATATCTAATGGTAATATTAGGGTTACGGTTTACCATGAAGGCTGTGTGATATTTGCTTGAAAAGTGATTATGGAAATTGAAAATAATGTTTTTGGAAAGAAGTCTCATGAAATGACCAGTCCAGAAACATACAGGAGTACATGTGTTCTGAAGCAGGAAGTGATTGAAAGTGAACCAAATGCCTGGAAATTTGTGAACTTGTGGAAGAAATATATATCCTATGATGTGCATCAACTGAAGAAATAGTGATGTACCAGTGTCGAAAAAAAAAGAAACGTCAAAATACACACCATGTATCATACGAATCTACTTGCATTGATGCTAAACTCGGTCAAAACTGTAGAAATATTAGGATTTCTAAGCACCATTCACTAGGAAACAAATGTGTATTTCAGGTGGATTAATACTTCTGAGAATAATCTTTAGAAAAGATGATTATAAATCCACATACATGGACATGAATGAATTTAGGGAGTGTATAATAAGACACATATATTTCATACTTTGAAAAATCTGGAGTGTGTGTGTGTATATATATATATATATATATATATATATATATATATCCACACACACACACACACACACATTCAAACAAAACACAGAGAGACTTTAAAAAGTAGAAATATATATGCCAATCAAAATTCATCATGAAATATATATCATCCACAGATCCAAAAATATTTAATTTACTGAACATGGATTTATGTATCATGTTGTTCAAGTAGAAAGCTCACCATAGGTTGAAATTTCAGTTCCAACAGCGTTTAGGAGGAGTGATCTCTTCCCACAATTTGTATCTGCCATGTCAGGAACCTCACAAGAATGTACGTGGGATACCAGGTAGGATTCTATATGTGCATGTAAAAATACATGTGCTGAATAGGCTACAGAGAAAGGGAGACAGGAATTTACATATTTGTTAACTTTACAAACACATGGAGAACTACTTCTCTTAAATTGGACTAGATTTATAACTCCTAGCCTTTATAATGCCAAAGGAAAGTCCAATTATACACCATGCCTCCTCTGAACTTCATGTATTGCTATTCTGTTTGGGTTATATTCCTCCATCATATCAGGATTGGTAATCAGAGTCTAGGAGGGTATGGGTTAGTGTCAGGGATTCAGTATTTTGAATGGAAAATAGGAAAATGAATCCAATGTGTATGCAATTATGTGCTACACAAAAATCTTCCCACTCTCATCAAGAACATTAATGCCTTGACATTACCTTTGCCCCAAGTAAGACACAATTCGAAGAGAAGAGTTAGAAAATCTGTGAATACATATATACAATGGAAAATGCTCAGGAGTTCACAACCTTGGAGGTGGTAGAGGAGCTTCCATAAGTAAGGGACAAGGTAAACACTCCACAAACATGGAGCTCTGCTGGCCTAAAGACTTCTTGGGAAACTGCCTCTGAGTTTGGACACTTGAAATATATGTTGTTGTCAGGAGCTTTATCTTCCTTTGTAGTGAGACCATCAAAGCTTGTTCTGCATCTATGTGACCGGGAGGACATGGTTTCTGATTTTCCAATGAACATGAGGCAGCAGTGCTGAATTCTCTCTTTGTAGGTAAACTGTGGCCACTGGGGTCTAAGTGTTTCCCCGTGTGGACTGTGAGGCCATTTGGTCATCCTCCACTTTTCCTGGTGTTTCTTGCTGCTTCACTGGGAGTTTCCTATTTGCTTCATGAAATACAAGGAGTTCAACTGGGACAGAGTGCTGGAGGGAGTTCTGTCACGTGTGCTGACTCAGGGTCCGAGGAGAATGCACCAACCAGGCTTCTATCCCACAGAGCTTGCCCCCTTGACCATAGCAACCTGATTCTGAACATTGCCCGGAAACCTCTCCATATAACAAGATGCCTTTACATATAAGGGTCTGCTGGCTGCACCGTGTCAGTCACAAGCCATGTGGAAGCCAATGGCAGATCCACATGGCCCCACCACAGATGTTTTATCACACACCTGCACACCACTGCTCTAGGCCCACTCATCAGCAGGCTCCAACTTACTGGCATCTCTGTTCTACACCGTTTTCATGAAACCCAGTCAATCAAGGCACTGTCTGGTACACTCATGATCAGCAACAGGACATCCAAAGGTTCTCCAGTGCCACCTGGTCATGGGAATTTCAAAAATTTCATGGTATTTATCAAGCCATTTTTCAAGGATGAACTTGGAGGCACTGTGGGTTTCTATTCATTCAGGAACCACTAAATGGTGAGGAAGCTCATTTCAATGAAAGCTCTAGAGGAACACTCAGAGGCAAGGCTTCCCAAGAGTGGCCAAAAGGTCACATCAAGCCAGGCCCATTGAGGTCTACAATGTGAGGTCCCTGTGTGTTTTGACTCTCAATTATGGCTGGAAGGTCTTTAAGAAAAAAATCATGTTATATCCTGGCTGAGATTCCCAGTGCTCTGTGCAAAGCCACCCTGGACCTAGATCTCAGTTTCCAAGGGCAACTCTCATGCGTGGCCTCCTAAATTCCCAACACAATTCATGGCAATACTTCTCTGAGTTCAGTTCCAGAACTCAGTCTATAAGGAGAATCACGCCAGAGTTCAAGACCAGGTGGACCAAGTCATCCCTTCCAACCGCCACAGAAATGACCACAATTCAAACCAAAACACTGCCACATGTCCCTCATCTTCTTCCATATAGACACTCATCATAACCTCTGGCTGGAGGTTTCCATGAGGGGGGCAGCCCAAGACAGTGTCTAGAATAAGCTCCATTGCCCCTCATTTGCCTAATGCCTGGGTGGCCTGGACACCCTTACTGTGACCAAGGAGTGATCAAATAGGCCTGCCATTAATACTGCTCTACTTCTCCAATTTGAGGCCTACTGACTTTCGGGTATAGATTCTTTTTGTGTATTGGAGACATGAGAAAACCCAAGAACCTATGGGCTAGCCTCTGCAGGGCTTTGAAGAACTCATTTGACCCAAAGGATCCCTATTCTCACTTGATGGAGGTCAGGAACTTTCCAGAGGAAAGCGAGAGACTTCATCCACAATGACTGCTCTTTTTGCCATTTTGGCTTTGGATGCACACATGGGATCTTTCGTTAATCCATCAGGTGCTGAGAATCTAAGCCACAGCCTCACACAGGGCCAAGAGGCTGATTCACACACATCCCTTTGCACAGGAATTAAGCAAAAAGCCACAGGTGATGCCCATTCATTTCCATTTGAAAACTGTTTACTTCAGGCTTCACAAAGGGGTAGCCTGAGGCAAAGACCTTCCTGACAGTCAGGGCAACAGAACAATAGGTAAGCAAAAGGCCCAAAGCAGGGTTTCTCCACTGACACTTTACTGGTCACACTGATATCTAAGTTTTCTGAGATGCTTGCCATTCCCTTCAGTTATCCAGTACATGGCCATGTCACAGAGCTGGGAGGTGGTACATATCTTGGACACAAAACCATGAGCCTATTCTGGAGAGTGGCCAGAATTCAGGAAGAAAACAGGAACTTAGCAAGATAGTAGGTAGGTGTTGCCCATAGATAAGGGAAGCCCCAGTCCATTCACAAATCGGAAAAGATGAATGCTGGAAAGTTTTCTACTAGACAGGACACATCCATTGATTCATTCTCTTTTCCAATGTCTACAACCAGGGATACAGTGGGATACACAGACATAGAAACACTCGCCTTGTCAAACGTCTTACTAGAAACAGGCCACTAAAAAAGAAACAAACTGCCTTTCCTACCTATTCTCAGAACATGAGACAAAACCATAAACTCACAACAACACCCACTAAGGCACCTCCTTCCCCCAAGTAGGTCTGTGACTATCCAGAGTGTCTTCTGTCTGGTGGGCCATTCAATGTTCCCCCAAAATGGCCCGTCCTCTCTCAGATCTGGCCTCCTTGGCCTACTCAATGAACTTGTCAGGAGCCACCAGTGAGCCACTCACTACCTGCTTTCTCAGAACTAAGTCCCCTCTTCAGAGCTTTCCTGGCATTTGGTCATCCTCACATCAGTAGGTACCAAGAAAGACTGACTCTGTCCTTGGTAAATGCAAACAAGTGAGCCCACTGGGACTGGGACTGAAACTGGCTCTGGGTGCCTGGCTTCCTGGTTGCCAAGTTCAGAGAGTTCCATCACAAAAGAAGTGAGGTGAGGTCACTTCCTTCAGGAACTGAATGAGGTCACTGCCTTGGCAACCAAATTGTCCTAACAGTTGCTTCCAAGGGTCCTATGAGATGGAGGCTGCCCCTGCTTCCTGTGACACTTTCACAAGTTAGAATGGTATATCCTCCATAGGCACCCAGGAACAGCTTTCCACACAGGCCTGGTTTGGTCCATCTTGTCTACATTAAGAAGTGTGCGGCTCATTCAGACACAACCCTTCATCCTGACCAGGTTGTTTGCCATGGAAGATGACTTTTGCTCTCTCATGTCCTTCAGAGCTGCCTACATCTTCTCCAGGGATCATTTGTGCATGGACCTTTGAGTTCTCAGCAGGTGGAAGATCCCCTACATTCCTCTCTTGTAAGATCAACTCTGTCCCTGCTCTTCTGTAAAGTTGGATTGAGGAAACAGTGTATGGTTAGGGGTAAGAACATGTTTGATTTGGGTTAGGAATCATTCTACTGGATGAAGAATGGTATTGGGAACCTGCGATATTTATAATAATATATAGGTGAAGTATATGTATGAAAACAGAAATCTAAGTAAGCTTTGAAGCCCAGAAGGGCATTGGGCCCTTGACTGGGATACTTAGCTTTGAATTACATTCTGCACAGATGTCTCAGATAAATTGATATACAATGGCATAAGACCTTGTACCTTGCATGATTGAATGTGGAAGAGAACATCCATTCAAAAAGGGATTGTAGGTAGGATTAGGAAGATAGTCAGTAGGTTTACGAAGAAGAGTGATTATAACATTTGGACCAAAAGTTCTTTAGCAGTAGGGTGTCAGTTAGAGAGTAGATGTAAATGTCAGCACATGTGAAGAGTCAGTCACAAGAATGAATATGGGAAATTATGTAGGAAAGCAGATATCAATAGAGACATTGGGAAATCAGTCAAAGTATAAAGTGAGTGATAGGATTAGATATTTTCAACAGGGTTGAGGTTGAATATGTAATCTTAGGACGAAGCAACTGTGTAGTCACCAATAGGATTGACATTTGAGAGCATTATTCACCTGGACAAGGATGTTTTTAGTAATCCATGCTCACTTTCCATTTAGACTTTGGTACAATCATAAGTGTGAACTTCGCATTATGTGTCCAGAATATCACTGTGATAAAATGTATATGTAGATCAGGTGACATGAGTATTTCTTCCACCATTTCTGGGAGCAATATCTTGAAGACGTATTGATTAGTATTTGGGGGCACCAATAGGTGTACCCTGTGTCTATGAAAATAGAGATAATGCATGAACAGACCATACTGCGAATAAATAATATAACTGGTTCCAATTTACATAATGGATTGAACTGATACCTGAAAATATATAGGAAATCTAATATTGATACACAATCATTCATTCCAACCAGTTATATATCTAATGGTAATATTAGGGTTACGGTTTACCATGAAGGCTGTGTGATATTTGCTTGAAAAGTGATTATGGAAATTGAAAATAATGTTTTTGGAAAGAAGTCTCATGAAATGACCAGTCCAGAAACATACAGGAGTACATGTGTTCTGAAGCAGGAAGTGATTGAAAGTGAACCAAATGCCTGGAAATTTGTGAACTTGTGGAAGAAATATATATCCTATGATGTGCATCAACTGAAGAAATAGTGATGTACCAGTGTCGAAAAAAAAAGAAACGTCAAAATACACACCATGTATCATAGGAATCTACTTGCATTGATGCTAAACTCGGTCAGTTACTGTAGAAATATTAGGATTTCTAAGCACCATTCACTAGGAAACAAATGTGTATTTCAGGTGGATTAATACTTCTGAGAATAATCTTTAGAAAAGATGATTATAAATCCACATACATGGACATGAATGAATTTAGGGAGTGTATAATAAGACACATATATTTCATACTTTGAAAAATCTGGAGAGTGTGTGTGTGTATATATATATATATATATATATACACACACACACACACACACACACACACACACATTCAAACAAAACACAGAGAGACTTTAAAAAGTAGAAATATATATGCCAATCAAAATTCATCATGAAATATATATCATCCACAGATCCAAAAATATTTAATTTACTGAACATGGATTTATGTATCATGTTGTTCAAGTAGAAAGCTCACCATAGGTTGAAATTTCAGTTCCAACAGCGTTTAGGAGGAGTGATCTCTTCCCACAATTTGTATCTGCCATGTCAGGAACCTCACAAGAATGTACGTGGGATACCAGGTAGGATTCTATATGTGCATGTAAAAATACATGTGCTGAATAGGCTACAGAGAAAGGGAGACAGGAATTTACATATTTGTTAACTTTACAAACACATGGAGAACTACTTCTCTTAAATTGGACTAGATTTATAACTCCTAGCCTTTATAATGCCAAAGGAAAGTCCAATTATACACCATGCCTCCTCTGAACTTCATGTATTGCTATTCTGTTTGGGTTATATTCCTCCATCATATCAGGATTGGTAATCAGAGTCTAGGAGGGTATGGGTTAGTGTCAGGGATTCAGTATTTTGAATGGAAAATAGGAAAATGAATCCAATGTGTATGCAATTATGTGCTACACAAAAATCTTCCCACTCTCATCAAGAACATTAATGCCTTGACATTACCTTTGCCCCAAGTAAGACACAATTCGAAGAGAAGAGTTAGAAAATCTGTGAATACATATATACAATGGAAAATGCTCAGGAGTTCACAACCTTGGAGGTGGTAGAGGAGCTTCCATAAGTAAGGGACAAGGTAAACACTCCACAAACATGGAGCTCTGCTGGCCTAAAGACTTCTTGGGAAACTGCCTCTGAGTTTGGACACTTGAAATATATGTTGTTGTCAGGAGCTTTATCTTCCTTTGTAGTGAGACCATCAAAGCTTGTTCTGCATCTATGTGACCGGGAGGACATGGTTTCTGATTTTCCAATGAACATGAGGCAGCAGTGCTGAATTCTCTCTTTGTAGGTAAACTGTGGCCACTGGGGTCTAAGTGTTTCCCCGTGTGGACTGTGAGGCCATTTGGTCATCCTCCACTTTTCCTGGTGTTTCTTGCTGCTTCACTGGGAGTTTCCTATTTGCTTCATGAAATACAAGGAGTTCAACTGGGACAGAGTGCTGGAGGGAGTTCTGTCACGTGTGCTGACTCAGGGTCCGAGGAGAATGCACCAACCAGGCTTCTATCCCACAGAGCTTGCCCCCTTGACCATAGCAACCTGATTCTGAACATTGCCCGGAAACCTCTCCATATAACAAGATGCCTTTACATATAAGGGTCTGCTGGCTGCACCGTGTCAGTCACAAGCCATGTGGAAGCCAATGGCAGATCCACATGGCCCCACCACAGATGTTTTATCACACACCTGCACACCACTGCTCTAGGCCCACTCATCAGCAGGCTCCAACTTACTGGCATCTCTGTTCTACACCGTTTTCATGAAACCCAGTCAATCAAGGCACTGTCTGGTACACTCATGATCAGCAACAGGACATCCAAAGGTTCTCCAGTGCCACCTGGTCATGGGAATTTCAAAAATTTCATGGTATTTATCAAGCCATTTTTCAAGGATGAACTTGGAGGCACTGTGGGTTTCTATTCATTCAGGAACCACTAAATGGTGAGGAAGCTCATTTCAATGAAAGCTCTAGAGGAACACTCAGAGGCAAGGCTTCCCAAGAGTGGCCAAAAGGTCACATCAAGCCAGGCCCATTGAGGTCTACAATGTGAGGTCCCTGTGTGTTTTGACTCTCAATTATGGCTGGAAGGTCTTTAAGAAAAAAATCATGTTATATCCTGGCTGAGATTCCCAGTGCTCTGTGCAAAGCCACCCTGGACCTAGATCTCAGTTTCCAAGGGCAACTCTCATGCGTGGCCTCCTAAATTCCCAACACAATTCATGGCAATACTTCTCTGAGTTCAGTTCCAGAACTCAGTCTATAAGGAGAATCACGCCAGAGTTCAAGACCAGGTGGACCAAGTCATCCCTTCCAACCGCCACAGAAATGACCACAATTCAAACCAAAACACTGCCACATGTCCCTCATCTTCTTCCATATAGACACTCATCATAACCTCTGGCTGGAGGTTTCCATGAGGGGGGCAGCCCAAGACAGTGTCTAGAATAAGCTCCCTTGCCCCTCATTTGCCTAATGTCTGGGTGGCCTGGACACCCTTACTGTGACCAAGGAGTGATCAAATAGGCCTGCCATTAATACTGCTCTACTTCTCCAATTTGAGGCCTACTGACTTTCGGGTATAGATTCTTTTTGTGTATTGGAGACATGACAAAACCCAAGAACCTATGGGCTAGCCTCTGCAGGGCTTTGAAGAACTCATTTGACCCAAAGGATCCCTATTCTCACTTGATGGAGGTCAGGAACTTTCCAGAGGAAAGCGAGAGACTTCATCCACAATGACTGCTCTTTTTGCCATTTTGGCTTTGGATGCACACATGGGATCTTTCGTTAATCCATCAGGTGCTGAGAATCTAAGCCACAGCCTCACACAGGGCCAAGAGGCTGATTCACACACATCCCTTTGCACAGGAATTAAGCAAAAAGCCACAGGTGATGCCCATTCATTTCCATTTGAAAACTGTTTACTTCAGGCTTCACAAAGGGGTAGCCTGAGGCAAAGACCTTCCTGACAGTCAGGGCAACAGAACAATAGGTAAGCAAAAGGCCCAAAGCAGGGTTTCTCCACTGACACTTTACTGGTCACACTGATATCTAAGTTTTCTGAGATGCTTGCCATTCCCTTCAGTTATCCAGTACATGGCCATGTCACAGAGCTGGGAGGTGGTACATATCTTGGACACAAAACCATGAGCCTATTCTGGAGAGTGGCCAGAATTCAGGAAGAAAACAGGAACTTAGCAAGATAGTAGGTGTTGCCCATAGATAAGGGAAGCCCCAGTCCATTCATAAATCGGAAAAGATGAATGCTGGAAAGTTTTCTACTAGACAGGACACATCCATTGATTCATTCTCTTTTCCAATGTCTACAACCAGGGATACAGTGGGATACCCAGACATAGAAACACTCGCCTTGTCAAACGTCTTACTAGAAACAGGCCACTAAAAAAGAAACAAACTGCCTTTCCTACCTATTCTCAGAACATGAGACAAAACCATAAACTCACAACAACACCCACTAAGGCACCTCCTTCCCCCAAGTAGGTCTGTGACTATCCAGAGTGTCTTCTGTCTGGTGGGCCATTCAATGTTCCCCCAAAATGGCCCGTCCTCTCTCAGATCTGGCCTCCTTGGCCTACTCAATGAACTTGTCAGGAGCCACCAGTGAGCCACTCACTACCTGCTTTCTCAGAAAAGTCCCCTCTTCAGAGCTTTCCTGGCATTTGGTCATCCTCACATCAGTAGGTACCAAGAAAGACTGACTCTGTCCTTGGTAAATGCAAACAAGTGAGCCCACTGGGACTGGGACTGAAACTGGCTCTGGGTGCCTGGCTTCCTGGTTGCCAAGTTCAGAGAGTTCCATCACAAAAGAAGTGAGGTGAGGTCACTTCCTTCAGGAACTGAATGAGGTCACTGCCTTGGCAACCAAATTGTCCTAACAGTTGCTTCCAAGGGTCCTATGAGATGGAGGCTGCCCCTGCTTCCTGTGACACTTTCACAAGTTAGAATGGTATATCCTCCATAGGCACCCAGGAACAGCTTTCCACACAGGCCTGGTTTGGTCCATCTTGTCTACATTAAGAAGTGTGCGGCTCATTCAGACACAACCCTTCATCCTGACCAGGTTGTTTGCCATGGAAGATGACTTTTGCTCTCTCATGTCCTTCAGAGCTGCCTACATCTTCTCCAGGGATCATTTCTGCATGGACCTTTGAGTTCTCAGCAGGTGGAAGATCCCCTACATTCCTCTCTTGTAAGATCAACTCTGTCCCTGCTCTTCTGTAAAGTTGGATTGAGGAAACAGTGTATGGTTAGGGGTAAGAACATGTTTGATTTGGGTTAGGAATCATTCTACTGGATGAAGAATGGTATTGGGAACCTGCGATATTTATAATAATATATAGGTGAAGTATATGTATGAAAACAGAAATCTAAGTAAGCTTTGAAGCCCAGAAGGGCATTGGGCCCTTGACTGGGATACTTAGCTTTGAATTACATTCTGCACAGATGTCTCAGATAAATTGATATACAATGGCATAAGACCTTGTACCTTGCATGATTGAATGTGGAAGAGAACATCCATTCAAAAAGGGATTGTAGGTAGGATTAGGAAGATAGTCAGTAGGTTTACGAAGAAGAGTGATTATAACATTTGGACCAAAAGTTCTTTAGCAGTAGGGTGTCAGTTAGAGAGTAGATGTAAATGTCAGCACATGTGAAGAGTCAGTCACAAGAATGAATATGGGAAATTATGTAGGAAAGCAGATATCAATAGAGACATTGGGAAATCAGTCAAAGTATAAAGTGAGTGATAGGATTAGATATTTTCAACAGGGTTGAGGTTGAATATGTAATCTTAGGAAGAAGCAACTGTGTAGTCACCAATAGGATTGACATTTGAGAGCATTATTCACCTGGACAAGGATGTTTTTAGTAATCCATGCTCACTTTCCATTTAGACTTTGGTACAATCATAAGTGTGAACTTCGCATTATGTGTCCAGAATATCACTGTGATAAAATGTATATGTAGATCAGGTGACATGAGTATTTCTTCCACCATTTCTGGGAGCAATATCTTGAAGACGTATTGATTAGTATTTGGGGGCACCAATAGGTGTACCCTGTGTCTATGAAAATAGAGATAATGCATGAACAGACCATACTGCGAATAAATAATATAACTGGTTCCAATTTACATAATGGATTGAACTGATACCTGAAAATATATAGGAAATCTAATATTGATACACAATCATTCATTCCAACCAGTTATATATCTAATGGTAATATTAGGGTTACGGTTTACCATGAAGGCTGTGTGATATTTGCTTGAAAAGTGATTATGGAAATTGAAAATAATGTTTTTGGAAAGAAGTCTCATGAAATGACCAGTCCAGAAACATACAGGAGTACATGTGTTCTGAAGCAGGAAGTGATTGAAAGTGAACCAAATGCCTGGAAATTTGTGAACTTGTGGAAGAAATATATATCCTATGATGTGCATCAACTGAAGAAATAGTGATGTACCAGTGTCGAAAAAAAAAGAAACGTCAAAATACACACCATGTATCATAGGAATCTACTTGCATTGATGCTAAACTCGGTCAGTTACTGTAGAAATATTAGGATTTCTAAGCACCATTCACTAGGAAACAAATGTGTATTTCAGGTGGATTAATACTTCTGAGAATAATCTTTAGAAAAGATGATTATAAATCCACATACATGGACATGAATGAATTTAGGGAGTGTATAATAAGACACATATATTTCATACTTTGAAAAATCTGGAGAGTGTGTGTGTGTATATATATATATATATATATATATATATATATATATATACACACACACACACACACACACACACACACATTCAAACAAAACACAGAGAGACTTTAAAAAGTAGAAATATATATGCCAATCAAAATTCATCATGAAATATATATCATCCACAGATCCAAAAATATTTAATTTACTGAACATGGATTTATGTATCATGTTGTTCAAGTAGAAAGCTCACCATAGGTTGAAATTTCAGTTCCAACAGCGTTTAGGAGGAGTGATCTCTTCCCACAATTTGTATCTGCCATGTCAGAACCTCACAAGAATGTACGTGGGATACCAGGTAGGATTCTATATGTGCATGTAAAAATACATGTGCTGAATAGGCTACAGAGAAAGGGAGACAGGAATTTACATATTTGTTAACTTTACAAACACATGGAGAACTACTTCTCTTAAATTGGACTAGATTTATAACTCCTAGCCTTTATAATGCCAAAGGAAAGTCCAATTATACACCATGCCTCCTCTGAACTTCATGTATTGCTATTCTGTTTGGGTTATATTCCTCCATCATATCAGGATTGGTAATCAGAGTCTAGGAGGGTATGGGTTAGTGTCAGGGATTCAGTATTTTGAATGGAAAATAGGAAAATGAATCCAATGTGTATGCAATTATGTGCTACACAAAAATCTTCCCACTCTCATCAAGAACAATGCCTTGACATTACCTTTGCCCCAAGTAAGACACAATTCGAAGAGAAGAGTTAGAAAATCTGTGAATACATATATACAATGGAAAATGCTCAGGAGTTCACAACCTTGGAGGTGGTAGAGGAGCTTCCATAAGTAAGGGACAAGGTAAACACTCCACAAACATGGAGCTCTGCTGGCCTAAAGACTTCTTGGGAAACTGCCTCTGAGTTTGGACACTTGAAATATATGTTGTTGTCAGGAGCTTTATCTTCCTTTGTAGTGAGACCATCAAAGCTTGTTCTGCATCTATGTGACCGGGAGGACATGGTTTCTGATTTTCCAATGAACATGAGGCAGCAGTGCTGAATTCTCTCTTTGTAGGTAAACTGTGGCCACTGGGGTCTAAGTGTTTCCCCGTGTGGACTGTGAGGCCATTTGGTCATCCTCCACTTTTCCTGGTGTTTCTTGCTGCTTCACTGGGAGTTTCCTATTTGCTTCATGAAATACAAGGAGTTCAACTGGGACAGAGTGCTGGAGGGAGTTCTGTCACGTGTGCTGACTCAGGGTCCGAGGAGAATGCACCAACCAGGCTTCTATCCCACAGAGCTTGCCCCCTTGACCATAGCAACCTGATTCTGAACATTGCCCGGAAACCTCTCCATATAACAAGATGCCTTTACATATAAGGGTCTGCTGGCTGCACCGTGTCAGTCACAAGCCATGTGGAAGCCAATGGCAGATCCACATGGCCCCACCACAGATGTTTTATCACACACCTGCACACCACTGCTCTAGGCCCACTCATCAGCAGGCTCCAACTTACTGGCATCTCTGTTCTACACCGTTTTCATGAAACCCAGTCAATCAAGGCACTGTCTGGTACACTCATGATCAGCAACAGGACATCCAAAGGTTCTCCAGTGCCACCTGGTCATGGGAATTTCAAAAATTTCATGGTATTTATCAAGCCATTTTTCAAGGATGAACTTGGAGGCACTGTGGGTTTCTATTCATTCAGGAACCACTAAATGGTGAGGAAGCTCATTTCAATGAAAGCTCTAGAGGAACACTCAGAGGCAAGGCTTCCCAAGAGTGGCCAAAAGGTCACATCAAGCCAGGCCTATTGAGGTCTACAATGTGAGGTCCCTGTGTGTTTTGACTCTCAATTATGGCTGGAAGGTCTTTAAGAAAAAAATCATGTTATATCCTGGCTGAGATTCCCAGTGCTCTGTGCAAAGCCACCCTGGACCTAGATCTCAGTTTCCAAGGGCAACTCTCATGCGTGGCCTCCTAAATTCCCAACACAATTCATGGCAATACTTCTCTGAGTTCAGTTCCAGAACTCAGTCTATAAGGAGAATCACGCCAGAGTTCAAGACCAGGTGGACCAAGTCATCCCTTCCAACCGCCACAGAAATGACCACAATTCAAACCAAAACACTGCCACATGTCCCTCATCTTCTTCCATATAGACACTCATCATAACCTCTGGCTGGAGGTTTCCATGAGGGGGGCAGCCCAAGACAGTGTCTAGAATAAGCTCCCTTGCCCCTCATTTGCCTAATGTCTGGGTGGCCTGGACACCCTTACTGTGACCAAGGAGTGATCAAATAGGCCTGCCATTAATACTGCTCTACTTCTCCAATTTGAGGCCTACTGACTTTCGGGTATAGATTCTTTTTGTGTATTGGAGACATGAGAAAACCCAAGAACCTATGGGCTAGCCTCTGCAGGGCTTTGAAGAACTCATTTGACCCAAAGGATCCCTATTCTCACTTGATGGAGGTCAGGAACTTTCCAGAGGAAAGCGAGAGACTTCATCCACAATGACTGCTCTTTTTGCCATTTTGGCTTTGGATGCACACATGGGATCTTTCGTTAATCCATCAGGTGCTGAGAATCTAAGCCACAGCCTCACACAGGGCCAAGAGGCTGATTCACACACATCCCTTTGCACAGGAATTAAGCAAAAAGCCACAGGTGATGCCCATTCATTTCCATTTGAAAACTGTTTACTTCAGGCTTCACAAAGGGGTAGCCTGAGGCAAAGACCTTCCTGACAGTCAGGGCAACAGAACAATAGGTAAGCAAAAGGCCCAAAGCAGGGTTTCTCCACTGACACTTTACTGGTCACACTGATATCTAAGTTTTCTGAGATGCTTGCCATTCCCTTCAGTTATCCAGTACATGGCCATGTCACAGAGCTGGGAGGTGGTACATATCTTGGACACAAAACCATGAGCCTATTCTGGAGAGTGGCCAGAATTCAGGAAGAAAACAGGAACTTAGCAAGATAGTAGGTGTTGCCCATAGATAAGGGAAGCCCCAGTCCATTCATAAATCGGAAAAGATGAATGCTGGAAAGTTTTCTACTAGACAGGACACATCCATTGATTCATTCTCTTTTCCAATGTCTACAACCAGGGATACAGTGGGATACCCAGACATAGAAACACTCGCCTTGTCAAACGTCTTACTAGAAACAGGCCACTAAAAAAGAAACAAACTGCCTTTCCTACCTATTCTCAGAACATGAGACAAAACCATAAACTCACAACAACACCCACTAAGGCACCTCCTTCCCCCAAGTAGGTCTGTGACTATCCAGAGTGTCTTCTGTCTGGTGGGCCATTCAATGTTCCCCCAAAATGGCCCGTCCTCTCTCAGATCTGGCCTCCTTGGCCTACTCAATGAACTTGTCAGGAGCCACCAGTGAGCCACTCACTACCTGCTTTCTCAGAACTAAGTCCCCTCTTCAGAGCTTTCCTGGCATTTGGTCATCCTCACATCAGTAGGTACCAAGAAAGACTGACTCTGTCCTTGGTAAATGCAAACAAGTGAGCCCACTGGGACTGGGACTGAAACTGGCTCTGGGTGCCTGGCTTCCTGGTTGCCAAGTTCAGAGAGTTCCATCACAAAAGAAGTGAGGTGAGGTCACTTCCTTCAGGAACTGAATGAGGTCACTGCCTTGGCAACCAAATTGTCCTAACAGTTGCTTCCAAGGGTCCTATGAGATGGAGGCTGCCCCTGCTTCCTGTGACACTTTCACAAGTTAGAATGGTATATCCTCCATAGGCACCCAGGAACAGCTTTCCACACAGGCCTGGTTTGGTCCATCTTGTCTACATTAAGAAGTGTGCGGCTCATTCAGACACAACCCTTCATCCTGACCAGGTTGTTTGCCATGGAAGATGACTTTTGCTCTCTCATGTCCTTCAGAGCTGCCTACATCTTCTCCAGGGATCATTTCTGCATGGACCTTTGAGTTCTCAGCAGGTGGAAGATCCCCTACATTCCTCTCTTGTAAGATCAACTCTGTCCCTGCTCTTCTGTAAAGTTGGATTGAGGAAACAGTGTATGGTTAGGGGTAAGAACATGTTTGATTTGGGTTAGGAATCATTCTACTGGATGAAGAATGGTATTGGGAACCTGCGATATTTATAATAATATATAGGTGAAGTATATGTATGAAAACAGAAATCTAAGTAAGCTTTGAAGCCCAGAAGGGCATTGGGCCCTTGACTGGGATACTTAGCTTTCAATTACATTCTGCACAGATGTCTCAGATAAATTGATATACAATGGCATAAGACCTTGTACCTTGCATGATTGAATGTGGAAGAGAACATCCATTCAAAAAGGGATTGTAGGTAGGATTAGGAAGATAGTCAGTAGGTTTACGAAGAAGAGTGATTATAACATTTGGACCAAAAGTTCTTTAGCAGTAGGGTGTCAGTTAGAGAGTAGATGTAAATGTCAGCACATGTGAAGAGTCAGTCACAAGAATGAATATGGGAAATTATGTAGGAAAGCAGATATCAATAGAGACATTGGGAAATCAGTCAAAGTATAAAGTGAGTGATAGGATTAGATATTTTCAACAGGGTTGAGGTTGAATATGTAATCTTAGGACGAAGCAACTGTGTAGTCACCAATAGGATTGACATTTGAGAGCATTAGGCACCTGGACAAGGATGTTTTTAGTAATCCATGCTCACTTTCCATTTAGACTTTGGTACAATCATAAGTGTGAACTTCGCATTATGTGTCCAGAATATCACTGTGATAAAATGTATATGTAGATCAGGTGACATGAGTATTTCTTCCACCATTTCTGGGAGCAATATCTTGAAGACGTATTGATTAGTATTTGGGGGCACCAATAGGTGTACCCTGTGTCTATGAAAATAGAGATAATGCATGAACAGACCATACTGCGAATAAATAATATAACTGGTTCCAATTTACATAATGGATTGAACTGATACCTGAAAATATATAGGAAATCTAATATTGATACACAATCATTCATTCCAACCAGTTATATATCTAATGGTAATATTAGGGTTACGGTTTACCATGAAGGCTGTGTGATATTTGCTTGAAAAGTGATTATGGAAATTGAAAATAATGTTTTTGGAAAGAAGTCTCATGAAATGACCAGTCCAGAAACATACAGGAGTACATGTGTTCTGAAGCAGGAAGTGATTGAAAGTGAACCAAATGCCTGGAAATTTGTGAACTTGTGGAAGAAATATATATCCTATGATGTGCATCAACTGAAGAAATAGTGATGTACCAGTGTCGAAAAAAAAAAGAAACGTCAAAATACACACCATGTATCATACGAATCTACTTGCATTGATGCTAAACTCGGTCAGTTACTGTAGAAATATTAGGATTTCTAAGCACCATTCACTAGGAAACAAATGTGTATTTCAGGTGGATTAATACTTCTGAGAATAATCTTTAGAAAAGATGATTATAAATCCACATACATGGACATGAATGAATTTAGGGAGTGTATAATAAGACACATATATTTCATACTTTGAAAAATCTGGAGAGTGTGTGTGTGTGTATATATACACACACACACACACACACACATTCAAACAAAACACAGAGAGACTTTAAAAAGTAGAAATATATATGCCAATCAAAATTCATCATGAAATATATATCATCCACAGATCCAAAAATATTTAATTTACTGAACATGGATTTATGTATCATGTTGTTCAAGTAGAAAGCTCACCATAGGTTGAAATTTCAGTTCCAACAGCGTTTAGGAGGAGTGATCTCTTCCCACAATTTGTATCTGCCATGTCAGGAACCTCACAAGAATGTACGTGGGATACCAGGTAGGATTCTATATGTGCATGTAAAAATACATGTGCTGAATAGGCTACAGAGAAAGGGAGACAGGAATTTACATATTTGTTAACTTTACAAACACATGGAGAACTACTTCTCTTAAATTGGACTAGATTTATAACTCCTAGCCTTTATAATGCCAAAGGAAAGTCCAATTATACACCATGCCTCCTCTGAACTTCATGTATTGCTATTCTGTTTGGGTTATATTCCTCCATCATATCAGGATTGGTAATCAGAGTCTAGGAGGGTATGGGTTAGTGTCAGGGATTCAGTATTTTGAATGGAAAATAGGAAAATGAATCCAATGTGTATGCAATTATGTGCTACACAAAAATCTTCCCACTCTCATCAAGAACATTAATGCCTTGACATTACCTTTGCCCCAAGTAAGACACAATTCGAAGAGAAGAGTTAGAAAATCTGTGAATACATATATACAATGGAAAATGCTCAGGAGTTCACAACCTTGGAGGTGGTAGAGGAGCTTCCATAAGTAAGGGACAAGGTAAACACTCCACAAACATGGAGCTCTGCTGGCCTAAAGACTTCTTGGGAAACTGCCTCTGAGTTTGGACACTTGAAATATATGTTGTTGTCAGGAGCTTTATCTTCCTTTGTAGTGAGACCATCAAAGCTTGTTCTGCATCTATGTGACCGGGAGGACATGGTTTCTGATTTTCCAATGAACATGAGGCAATAGTGCTGAATTCTCTCTTTGTAGGTAAACTGTGGCCACTGGGGTCTAAGTGTTTCCCCGTGTGGACTGTGAGGCCATTTGGTCATCCTCCACTTTTCCTGGTGTTTCTTGCTGCTTCACTGGGAGTTTCCTATTTGCTTCATGAAATACAAGGAGTTCAACTGGGACAGAGTGCTGGAGGGAGTTCTGTCACGTGTGCTGACTCAGGGTCCGAGGAGAATGCACCAACCAGGCTTCTATCCCACAGAGCTTGCCCCCTTGACCATAGCAACCTGATTCTGAACATTGCCCGGAAACCTCTCCATATAACAAGATGCCTTTACATATAAGGGTCTGCTGGCTGCACCGTGTCAGTCACAAGCCATGTGGAAGCCAATGGCAGATCCACATGGCCCCACCACAGATGTTTTATCACACACCTGCACACCACTGCTCTAGGCCCACTCATCAGCAGGCTCCAACTTACTGGCATCTCTGTTCTACACCGTTTTCATGAAACCCAGTCAATCAAGGCACTGTCTGGTACACTCATGATCAGCAACAGGACATCCAAAGGTTCTCCAGTGCCACCTGGTCATGGGAATTTCAAAAATTTCATGGTATTTATCAAGCCATTTTTCAAGGATGAACTTGGAGGCACTGTGGGTTTCTATTCATTCAGGAACCACTAAATGGTGAGGAAGCTCCTTTCAATGAAAGCTCTAGAGGAACACTCAGAGGCAAGGCTTCCCAAGAGTGGCCAAAAGGTCACATCAAGCCAGGCCCATTGAGGTCTACAATGTGAGGTCCCTGTGTGTTTTGACTCTCAATTATGGCTGGAAGGTCTTTAAGAAAAAAATCATGTTATATCCTGGCTGAGATTCCCAGTGCTCTGTGCAAAGCCACCCTGGACCTAGATCTCAGTTTCCAAGGGCAACTCTCATGCGTGGCCTCCTAAATTCCCAACACAATTCATGGCAATACTTCTCTGAGTTCAGTTCCAGAACTCAGTCTATAAGGAGAATCACGCCAGAGTTCAAGACCAGGTGGACCAAGTCATCCCTTCCAACCGCCACAGAAATGACCACAATTCAAACCAAAACACTGCCACATGTCCCTCATCTTCTTCCATATAGACACTCATCATAACCTCTGGCTGGAGGTTTCCATGAGGGGGGCAGCCCAAGACAGTGTCTAGAATAAGCTCCCTTGCCCCTCATTTGCCTAATGCCTGGGTGGCCTGGACACCCTTACTGTGACCAAGGAGTGATCAAATAGGCCTGCCATTAATACTGCTCTACTTCTCCAATTTGAGGCCTACTGACTTTCGGGTATAGATTCTTTTTGTGTATTGGAGACATGAGAAAACCCAAGAACCTATGGGCTAGCCTCTGCAGGGCTTTGAAGAACTCATTTGACCCAAAGGATCCCTATTCTCACTTGATGGAGGTCAGGAACTTTCCAGAGGAAAGCGAGAGACTTCATCCACAATGACTGCTCTTTTTGCCATTTTGGCTTTGGATGCACACATGGGATCTTTCGTTAATCCATCAGGTGCTGAGAATCTAAGCCACAGCCTCACACAGGGCCAAGAGGCTGATTCACACACATCCCTTTGCACAGGAATTAAGCAAAAAGCCACAGGTGATGCCCATTCATTTCCATTTGAAAACTGTTTACTTCAGGCTTCACAAAGGGGTAGCCTGAGGCAAAGACCTTCCTGACAGTCAGGGCAACAGAACAATAGGTAAGCAAAAGGCCCAAAGCAGGGTTTCTCCACTGACACTTTACTGGTCACACTGATATCTAAGTTTTCTGAGATGCTTGCCATTCCCTTCAGTTATCCAGTACATGGCCATGTCACAGAGCTGGGAGGTGGTACATATCTTGGACACAAAACCATGAGCCTATTCTGGAGAGTGGCCAGAATTCAGGAAGAAAACAGGAACTTAGCAAGATAGTAGGTAGGTGTTGCCCATAGATAAGGGAAGCCCCAGTCCATTCATAAATCGGAAAAGATGAATGCTGGAAAGTTTTCTACTAGACAGGACACATCCATTGATTCATTCTCTTTTCCAATGTCTACAACCAGGGATACAGTGGGATACACAGACATAGAAACACTCGCCTTGTCAAACGTCTTACTAGAAACAGGCCACTAAAAAAGAAACAAACTGCCTTTCCTACCTATTCTCAGAACATGAGACAAAACCATAAACTCACAACAACACCCACTAAGGCACCTCCTTCCCCCAAGTAGGTCTGTGACTATCCAGAGTGTCTTCTGTCTGGTGGGCCATTCAATGTTCCCCCAAAATGGCCCGTCCTCTCTCAGATCTGGCCTCCTTGGCCTACTCAATGAACTTGTCAGGAGCCACCAGTGAGCCACTCACTACCTGCTTTCTCAGAACTAAGTCCCCTCTTCAGAGCTTTCCTGGCATTTGGTCATCCTCACATCAGTAGGTACCAAGAAAGACTGACTCTGTCCTTGGTAAATGCAAACAAGTGAGCCCACTGGGACTGGGACTGAAACTGGCTCTGGGTGCCTGGCTTCCTGGTTGCCAAGTTCAGAGAGTTCCATCACAAAAGAAGTGAGGTGAGGTCACTTCCTTCAGGAACTGAATGAGGTCACTGCCTTGGCAACCAAATTGTCCTAACAGTTGCTTCCAAGGGTCCTATGAGATGGAGGCTGCCCCTGCTTCCTGTGACACTTTCACAAGTTAGAATGGTATATCCTCCATAGGCACCCAGGAACAGCTTTCCACACAGGCCTGGTTTGGTCCATCTTGTCTACATTAAGAAGTGTGCGGCTCATTCAGACACAACCCTTCATCCTGACCAGGTTGTTTGCCATGGAAGATGACTTTTGCTCTCTCATGTCCTTCAGAGCTGCCTACATCTTCTCCAGGGATCATTTCTGCATGGACCTTTGAGTTCTCAGCAGGTGGAAGATCCCCTACATTCCTCTCTTGTAAGATCAACTCTGTCCCTGCTCTTCTGTAAAGTTGGATTGAGGAAACAGTGTATGGTTAGGGGTAAGAACATGTTTGATTTGGGTTAGGAATCATTCTACTGGATGAAGAATGGTATTGGGAACCTGCGATATTTATAATAATATATAGGTGAAGTATATGTATGAAAACAGAAATCTAAGTAAGCTTTGAAGCCCAGAAGGGCATTGGGCCCTTGACTGGGATACTTAGCTTTCAATTACATTCTGCACAGATGTCTCAGATAAATTGATATACAATGGCATAAGACCTTGTACCTTGCATGATTGAATGTGGAAGAGAACATCCATTCAAAAAGGGATTGTAGGTAGGATTAGGAAGATAGTCAGTAGGTTTACGAAGAAGAGTGATTATAACATTTGGACCAAAAGTTCTTTAGCAGTAGGGTGTCAGTTAGAGAGTAGATGTAAATGTCAGCACATGTGAAGAGTCAGTCACAAGAATGAATATGGGAAATTATGTAGGAAAGCAGATATCAATAGAGACATTGGGAAATCAGTCAAAGTATAAAGTGAGTGATAGGATTAGATATTTTCAACAGGGTTGAGGTTGAATATGTAATCTTAGGACGAAGCAACTGTGTAGTCACCAATAGGATTGACATTTGAGAGCATTATTCACCTGGACAAGGATGTTTTTAGTAATCCATGCTCACTTTCCATTTAGACTTTGGTACAATCATAAGTGTGAACTTCGCATTATGTGTCCAGAATATCACTGTGATAAAATGTATATGTAGATCAGGTGACATGAGTATTTCTTCCACCATTTCTGGGAGCAATATCTTGAAGACGTATTGATTAGTATTTGGGGGCACCAATAGGTGTACCCTGTGTCTATGAAAATAGAGATAATGCATGAACAGACCATACTGCGAATAAATAATATAACTGGTTCCAATTTACATAATGGATTGAACTGATACCTGAAAATATATAGGAAATCTAATGTTGATACACAATCATTCATTCCAACCAGTTATATATCTAATGGTAATATTAGGGTTACGGTTTACCATGAAGGCTGTGTGATATTTGCTTGAAAAGTGATTATGGAAATTGAAAATAATGTTTTTGGAAAGAAGTCTCATGAAATGACCAGTCCAGAAACATACAGGAGTACATGTGTTCTGAAGCAGGAAGTGATTGAAAGTGAACCAAATGCCTGGAAATTTGTGAACTTGTGGAAGAAATATATATCCTATGATGTGCATCAACTGAAGAAATAGTGATGTACCAGTGTCGAAAAAAAAAAGAAACGTCAAAATACACACCATGTATCATAGGAATCTACTTGCATTGATGCTAAACTCGGTCAGTTACTGTAGAAATATTAGGATTTCTAAGCACCATTCACTAGGAAACAAATGTGTATTTCAGGTGGATTAATACTTCTGAGAATAATCTTTAGAAAAGATGATTATAAATCCACATACATGGACATGAATGAATTTAGGGAGTGTATAATAAGACACATATATTTCATACTTTGAAAAATCTGGAGAGTGTGTGTGTGTATATATATATATATATATATATACACACACACACACACACACACACACACACACATTCAAACAAAACACAGAGAGACTTTAAAAAGTAGAAATATATATGCCAATCAAAATTCATCATGAAATATATATCATCCACAGATCCAAAAATATTTAATTTACTGAACATGGATTTATGTATCATGTTGTTCAAGTAGAAAGCTCACCATAGGTTGAAATTTCAGTTCCAACAGCGTTTAGGAGGAGTGATCTCTTCCCACAATTTGTATCTGCCATGTCAGGAACCTCACAAGAATGTACGTGGGATACCAGGTAGGATTCTATATGTGCATGTAAAAATACATGTGCTGAATAGGCTACAGAGAAAGGGAGACAGGAATTTACATATTTGTTAACTTTACAAACACATGGAGAACTACTTCTCTTAAATTGGACTAGATTTATAACTCCTAGCCTTTATAATGCCAAAGGAAAGTCCAATTATACACCATGCCTCCTCTGAACTTCATGTATTGCTATTCTGTTTGGGTTATATTCCTCCATCATATCAGGATTGGTAATCAGAGTCTAGGAGGGTATGGGTTAGTGTCAGGGATTCAGTATTTTGAATGGAAAATAGGAAAATGAATCCAATGTGTATGCAATTATGTGCTACACAAAAATCTTCCCACTCTCATCAAGAACATTAATGCCTTGACATTACCTTTGCCCCAAGTAAGACACAATTCGAAGAGAAGAGTTAGAAAATCTGTGAATACATATATACAATGGAAAATGCTCAGGAGTTCACAACCTTGGAGGTGGTAGAGGAGCTTCCATAAGTAAGGGACAAGGTAAACACTCCACAAACATGGAGCTCTGCTGGCCTAAAGACTTCTTGGGAAACTGCCTCTGAGTTTGGACACTTGAAATATATGTTGTTGTCAGGAGCTTTATCTTCCTTTGTAGTGAGACCATCAAAGCTTGTTCTGCATCTATGTGACCGGGAGGACATGGTTTCTGATTTTCCAATGAACATGAGGCAGCAGTGCTGAATTCTCTCTTTGTAGGTAAACTGTGGCCACTGGGGTCTAAGTGTTTCCCCGTGTGGACTGTGAGGCCATTTGGTCATCCTCCACTTTTCCTGGTGTTTCTTGCTGCTTCACTGGGAGTTTCCTATTTGCTTCATGAAATACAAGGAGTTCAACTGGGACAGAGTGCTGGAGGGAGTTCTGTCACGTGTGCTGACTCAGGGTCCGAGGAGAATGCACCAACCAGGCTTCTATCCCACAGAGCTTGCCCCCTTGACCATAGCAACCTGATTCTGAACATTGCCCGGAAACCTCTCCATATAACAAGATGCCTTTACATATAAGGGTCTGCTGGCTGCACCGTGTCAGTCACAAGCCATGTGGAAGCCAATGGCAGATCCACATGGCCCCACCACAGATGTTTTATCACACACCTGCACACCACTGCTCTAGGCCCACTCATCAGCAGGCTCCAACTTACTGGCATCTCTGTTCTACACCGTTTTCATGAAACCCAGTCAATCAAGGCACTGTCTGGTACACTCATGATCAGCAACAGGACATCCAAAGGTTCTCCAGTGCCACCTGGTCATGGGAATTTCAAAAATTTCATGGTATTTATCAAGCCATTTTTCAAGGATGAACTTGGAGGCACTGTGGGTTTCTATTCATTCAGGAACCACTAAATGGTGAGGAAGCTCATTTCAATGAAAGCTCTAGAGGAACACTCAGAGGCAAGGCTTCCCAAGAGTGGCCAAAAGGTCACATCAAGCCAGGCCTATTGAGGTCTACAATGTGAGGTCCCTGTGTGTTTTGACTCTCAATTATGGCTGGAAGGTCTTTAAGAAAAAAATCATGTTATATCCTGGCTGAGATTCCCAGTGCTCTGTGCAAAGCCACCCTGGACCTAGATCTCAGTTTCCAAGGGCAACTCTCATGCGTGGCCTCCTAAATTCCCAACACAATTCATGGCAATACTTCTCTGAGTTCAGTTCCAGAACTCAGTCTATAAGGAGAATCACGCCAGAGTTCAAGACCAGGTGGACCAAGTCATCCCTTCCAACCGCCACAGAAATGACCACAATTCAAACCAAAACACTGCCACATGTCCCTCATCTTCTTCCATATAGACACTCATCATAACCTCTGGCTGGAGGTTTCCATGAGGGGGGCAGCCCAAGACAGTGTCTAGAATAAGCTCCCTTGCCCCTCATTTGCCTAATGCCTGGGTGGCCTGGACACCCTTACTGTGACCAAGGAGTGATCAAATAGGCCTGCCATTAATACTGCTCTACTTCTCCAATTTGAGGCCTACTGACTTTCGGGTATAGATTCTTTTTGTGTATTGGAGACATGAGAAAACCCAAGAACCTATGGGCTAGCCTCTGCAGGGCTTTGAAGAACTCATTTGACCCAAAGGATCCCTATTCTCACTTGATGGAGGTCAGGAACTTTCCAGAGGAAAGCGAGAGACTTCATCCACAATGACTGCTCTTTTTGCCATTTTGGCTTTGGATGCACACATGGGATCTTTCGTTAATCCATCAGGTGCTGAGAATCTAAGCCACAGCCTCACACAGGGCCAAGAGGCTGATTCACACACATCCCTTTGCACAGGAATTAAGCAAAAAGCCACAGGTGATGCCCATTCATTTCCATTTGAAAACTGTTTACTTCAGGCTTCACAAAGGGGTAGCCTGAGGCAAAGACCTTCCTGACAGTCAGGGCAACAGAACAATAGGTAAGCAAAAGGCCCAAAGCAGGGTTTCTCCACTGACACTTTACTGGTCACACTGATATCTAAGTTTTCTGAGATGCTTGCCATTCCCTTCAGTTATCCAGTACATGGCCATGTCACAGAGCTGGGAGGTGGTACATATCTTGGACACAAAACCATGAGCCTATTCTGGAGAGTGGCCAGAATTCAGGAAGAAAACAGGAACTTAGCAAGATAGTAGGTGTTGCCCATAGATAAGGGAAGCCCCAGTCCATTCATAAATCGGAAAAGATGAATGCTGGAAAGTTTTCTACTAGACAGGACACATCCATTGATTCATTCTCTTTTCCAATGTCTACAACCAGGGATACAGTGGGATACACAGACATAGAAACACTCGCCTTGTCAAACGTCTTACTAGAAACAGGCCACTAAAAAAGAAACAAACTGCCTTTCCTACCTATTCTCAGAACATGAGACAAAACCATAAACTCACAACAACACCCACTAAGGCACCTCCTTCCCCCAAGTAGGTCTGTGACTATCCAGAGTGTCTTCTGTCTGGTGGGCCATTCAATGTTCCCCCAAAATGGCCCGTCCTCTCTCAGATCTGGCCTCCTTGGCCTACTCAATGAACTTGTCAGGAGCCACCAGTGAGCCACTCACTACCTGCTTTCTCAGAACTAAGTCCCCTCTTCAGAGCTTTCCTGGCATTTGGTCATCCTCACATCAGTAGGTACCAAGAAAGACTGACTCTGTCCTTGGTAAATGCAAACAAGTGAGCCCACTGGGACTGGGACTGAAACTGGCTCTGGGTGCCTGGCTTCCTGGTTGCCAAGTTCAGAGAGTTCCATCACAAAAGAAGTGAGGTGAGGTCACTTCCTTCAGGAACTGAATGAGGTCACTGCCTTGGCAACCAAATTGTCCTAACAGTTGCTTCCAAGGGTCCTATGAGATGGAGGCTGCCCCTGCTTCCTGTGACACTTTCACAAGTTAGAATGGTATATCCTCCATAGGCACCCAGGAACAGCTTTCCACACAGGCCTGGTTTGGTCCATCTTGTCTACATTAAGAAGTGTGCGGCTCATTCAGACACAACCCTTCATCCTGACCAGGTTGTTTGCCATGGAAGATGACTTTTGCTCTCTCATGTCCTTCAGAGATGCCTACATCTTCTCCAGGGATCATTTGTGCATGGACCTTTGAGTTCTCAGCAGGTGGAAGATCCCCTACATTCCTCTCTTGTAAGATCAACTCTGTCCCTGCTCTTCTGTAAAGTTGGATTGAGGAAACAGTGTATGGTTAGGGGTAAGAACATGTTTGATTTGGGTTAGGAATCATTCTACTGGATGAAGAATGGTATTGGGAACCTGCGATATTTATAATAATATATAGGTGAAGTATATGTATGAAAACAGAAATCTAAGTAAGCTTTGAAGCCCAGAAGGGCATTGGGCCCTTGACTGGGATACTTAGCTTTCAATTACATTCTGCACAGATGTCTCAGATAAATTGATATACAATGGCATAAGACCTTGTACCTTGCATGATTGAATGTGGAAGAGAACATCCATTCAAAAAGGGATTGTAGGTAGGATTAGGAAGATAGTCAGTAGGTTTACGAAGAAGAGTGATTATAACATTTGGACCAAAAGTTCTTTAGCAGTAGGGTGTCAGTTAGAGAGTAGATGTAAATGTCAGCACATGTGAAGAGTCAGTCACAAGAATGAATATGGGAAATTATGTAGGAAAGCAGATATCAATAGAGACATTGGGAAATCAGTCAAAGTATAAAGTGAGTGATAGGATTAGATATTTTCAACAGGGTTGAGGTTGAATATGTAATCTTAGGACGAAGCAACTGTGTAGTCACCAATAGGATTGACATTTGAGAGCATTAGGCACCTGGACAAGGATGTTTTTAGTAATCCATGCTCACTTTCCATTTAGACTTTGGTACAATCATAAGTGTGAACTTCGCATTATGTGTCCAGAATATCACTGTGATAAAATGTATATGTAGATCAGGTGACATGAGTATTTCTTCCACCATTTCTGGGAGCAATATCTTGAAGACGTATTGATTAGTATTTGGGGGCACCAATAGGTGTACCCTGTGTCTATGAAAATAGAGATAATGCATGAACAGACCATACTGCGAATAAATAATATAACTGGTTCCAATTTACATAATGGATTGAACTGATACCTGAAAATATATAGGAAATCTAATATTGATACACAATCATTCATTCCAACCAGTTATATATCAAATGGTAATATTAGGGTTACGGTTTACCATGAAGGCTGTGTGATATTTGCTTGAAAAGTGATTATGGAAATTGAAAATAATGTTTTTGGAAAGAAGTCTCATGAAATGACCAGTCCAGAAACATACAGGAGTACATGTGTTCTGAAGCAGGAAGTGATTGAAAGTGAACCAAATGCCTGGAAATTTGTGAACTTGTGGAAGAAATATATATCCTATGATGTGCATCAACTGAAGAAATAGTGATGTACCAGTGTCGAAAAAAAAAGAAACGTCAAAATACACACCATGTATCATACGAATCTACTTGCATTGATGCTAAACTCGGTCAGTTACTGTAGAAATATTAGGATTTCTAAGCACCATTCACTAGGAAACAAATGTGTATTTCAGGTGGATTAATACTTCTGAGAATAATCTTTAGAAAAGATGATTATAAATCCACATACATGGACATGAATGAATTTAGGGAGTGTATAATAAGACACATATATTTCATACTTTGAAAAATCTGGAGAGTGTGTGTGTGTATATATATATATATATATATATATATATATACACACACACACACACACACACACACACACACACATTCAAACAAAACACAGAGAGACTTTAAAAAGTAGAAATATATATGCCAATCAAAATTCATCATGAAATATATATCATCCACAGATCCAAAAATATTTAATTTACTGAACATGGATATATGTATCATGTTGTTCAAGTAGAAAGCTCACCATAGGTTGAAATTTCAGTTCCAACAGCGTTTAGGAGGAGTGATCTCTTCCCACAATTTGTATCTGCCATGTCAGGAACCTCACAAGAATGTACGTGGGATACCAGGTAGGATTCTATATGTGCATATAAAAATACATGTGCTGAATAGGCTACAGAGAAAGGGAGACAGGAATTTACATATTTGTTAACTTTACAAACACTACTTCTCTTAAATTGGACTAGATTTATAACTCCTAGCCTTTATAATGCCAAAGGAAAGTCCAATTATACACCATGCCTCCTCTGAACTTCATGTATTGCTATTCTGTTTGGGTTATATTCCTCCATCATATCAGGATTGGTAATCAGAGTCTAGGAGGGTATGGGTTAGTGTCAGGGATTCAGTATTTTGAATGGAAAATAGGAAAATGAATCCAATGTGTATGCAATTATGTGCTACACAAAAATCTTCCCACTCTCATCAAGAACAATGCCTTGACATTACCTTTGCCCCAAGTAAGACACAATTCGAAGAGAAGAGTTAGAAAATCTGTGAATACATATATACAATGGAAAATGCTCAGGAGTTCACAACCTTGGAGGTGGTAGAGGAGCTTCCATAAGTAAGGGACAAGGTAAACACTCCACAAACATGGAGCTCTGCTGGCCTAAAGACTTCTTGGGAAACTGCCTCTGAGTTTGGACACTTGAAATATATGTTGTTGTCAGGAGCTTTATCTTCCTTTGTAGTGAGACCATCAAAGCTTGTTCTGCATCTATGTGACCGGGAGGACATGGTTTCTGATTTTCCAATGAACATGAGGCAGCAGTGCTGAATTCTCTCTTTGTAGGTAAACTGTGGCCACTGGGGTCTAAGTGTTTCCCCGTGTGGACTGTGAGGCCATTTGGTCATCCTCCACTTTTCCTGGTGTTTCTTGCTGCTTCACTGGGAGTTTCCTATTTGCTTCATGAAATACAAGGAGTTCAACTGGGACAGAGTGCTGGAGGGAGTTCTGTCACGTGTGCTGACTCAGGGTCCGAGGAGAATGCACCAACCAGGCTTCTATCCCACAGAGCTTGCCCCCTTGACCATAGCAACCTGATTCTGAACATTGCCCGGAAACCTCTCCATATAACAAGATGCCTTTACATATAAGGGTCTGCTGGCTGCACCGTGTCAGTCACAAGCCATGTGGAAGCCAATGGCAGATCCACATGGCCCCACCACAGATGTTTTATCACACACCTGCACACCACTGCTCTAGGCCCACTCATCAGCAGGCTCCAACTTACTGGCATCTCTGTTCTACACCGTTTTCATGAAACCCAGTCAATCAAGGCACTGTCTGGTACACTCATGATCAGCAACAGGACATCCAAAGGTTCTCCAGTGCCACCTGGTCATGGGAATTTCAAAAATTTCATGGTATTTATCAAGCCATTTTTCAAGGATGAACTTGGAGGCACTGTGGGTTTCTATTCATTCAGGAACCACTAAATGGTGAGGAAGCTCATTTCAATGAAAGCTCTAGAGGAACACTCAGAGGCAAGGCTTCCCAAGAGTGGCCAAAAGGTCACATCAAGCCAGGCCCATTGAGGTCTACAATGTGAGGTCCCTGTGTGTTTTGACTCTCAATTATGGCTGGAAGGTCTTTAAGAAAAAAATCATGTTATATCCTGGCTGAGATTCCCAGTGCTCTGTGCAAAGCCACCCTGGACCTAGATCTCAGTTTCCAAGGGCAACTCTCATGCGTGGCCTCCTAAATTCCCAACACAATTCATGGCAATACTTCTCTGAGTTCAGTTCCAGAACTCAGTCTATAAGGAGAATCACGCCAGAGTTCAAGACCAGGTGGACCAAGTCATCCCTTCCAACCGCCACAGAAATGACCACAATTCAAACCAAAACACTGCCACATGTCCCTCATCTTCTTCCATATAGACACTCATCATAACCTCTGGCTGGAGGTTTCCATGAGGGGGGCAGCCCAAGACAGTGTCTAGAATAAGCTCCCTTGCCCCTCATTTGCCTAATGTCTGGGTGGCCTGGACACCCTTACTGTGACCAAGGAGTGATCAAATAGGCCTGCCATTAATACTGCTCTACTTCTCCAATTTGAGGCCTACTGACTTTCGGGTATAGATTCTTTTTGTGTATTGGAGACATGAGAAAACCCAAGAACCTATGGGCTAGCCTCTGCAGGGCTTTGAAGAACTCATTTGACCCAAAGGATCCCTATTCTCACTTGATGGAGGTCAGGAACTTTCCAGAGGAAAGCGAGAGACTTCATCCACAATGACTGCTCTTTTTGCCATTTTGGCTTTGGATGCACACATGGGATCTTTCGTTAATCCATCAGGTGCTGAGAATCTAAGCCACAGCCTCACACAGGGCCAAGAGGCTGATTCACACACATCCCTTTGCACAGGAATTAAGCAAAAAGCCACAGGTGATGCCCATTCATTTCCATTTGAAAACTGTTTACTTCAGGCTTCACAAAGGGGTAGCCTGAGGCAAAGACCTTCCTGACAGTCAGGGCAACAGAACAATAGGTAAGCAAAAGGCCCAAAGCAGGGTTTCTCCACTGACACTTTACTGGTCACACTGATATCTAAGTTTTCTGAGATGCTTGCCATTCCCTTCAGTTATCCAGTACATGGCCATGTCACAGAGCTGGGAGGTGGTACATATCTTGGACACAAAACCATGAGCCTATTCTGGAGAGTGGCCAGAATTCAGGAAGAAAACAGGAACTTAGCAAGATAGTAGGTAGGTGTTGCCCATAGATAAGGGAAGCCCCAGTCCATTCATAAATCGGAAAAGATGAATGCTGGAAAGTTTTCTACTAGACAGGACACATCCATTGATTCATTCTCTTTTCCAATGTCTACAACCAGGGATACAGTGGGATACACAGACATAGAAACACTCGCCTTGTCAAACGTCTTACTAGAAACAGGCCACTAAAAAAGAAACAAACTGCCTTTCCTACCTATTCTCAGAACATGAGACAAAACCATAAACTCACAACAACACCCACTAAGGCACCTCCTTCCCCCAAGTAGGTCTGTGACTATCCAGAGTGTCTTCTGTCTGGTGGGCCATTCAATGTTCCCCCAAAATGGCCCGTCCTCTCTCAGATCTGGCCTCCTTGGCCTACTCAATGAACTTGTCAGGAGCCACCAGTGAGCCACTCACTACCTGCTTTCTCAGAAAAGTCCCCTCTTCAGAGCTTTCCTGGCATTTGGTCATCCTCACATCAGTAGGTACCAAGAAAGACTGACTCTGTCCTTGGTAAATGCAAACAAGTGAGCCCACTGGGACTGGGACTGAAACTGGCTCTGGGTGCCTGGCTTCCTGGTTGCCAAGTTCAGAGAGTTCCATCACAAAAGAAGTGAGGTGAGGTCACTTCCTTCAGGAACTGAATGAGGTCACTGCCTTGGCAACCAAATTGTCCTAACAGTTGCTTCCAAGGGTCCTATGAGATGGAGGCTGCCCCTGCTTCCTGTGACACTTTCACAAGTTAGAATGGTATATCCTCCATAGGCACCCAGGAACAGCTTTCCACACAGGCCTGGTTTGGTCCATCTTGTCTACATTAAGAAGTGTGCGGCTCATTCAGACACAACCCTTCATCCTGACCAGGTTGTTTGCCATGGAAGATGACTTTTGCTCTCTCATGTCCTTCAGAGCTGCCTACATCTTCTCCAGGGATCATTTCTGCATGGACCTTTGAGTTCTCAGCAGGTGGAAGATCCCCTACATTCCTCTCTTGTAAGATCAACTCTGTCCCTGCTCTTCTGTAAAGTTGGATTGAGGAAACAGTGTATGGTTAGGGGTAAGAACATGTTTGATTTGGGTTAGGAATCATTCTACTGGATGAAGAATGGTATTGGGAACCTGCGATATTTATAATAATATATAGGTGAAGTATATGTATGAAAACAGAAATCTAAGTAAGCTTTGAAGCCCAGAAGGGCATTGGGCCCTTGACTGGGATACTTAGCTTTCAATTACATTCTGCACAGATGTCTCAGATAAATTGATATACAATGGCATAAGACCTTGTACCTTGCATGATTGAATGTGGAAGAGAACATCCATTCAAAAAGGGATTGTAGGTAGGATTAGGAAGATAGTCAGTAGGTTTACGAAGAAGAGTGATTATAACATTTGGACCAAAAGTTCTTTAGCAGTAGGGTGTCAGTTAGAGAGTAGATGTAAATGGCAGCACATGTGAAGAGTCAGTCACAAGAATGAATATGGGAAATTATGTAGGAAAGCAGATATCAATAGAGACATTGGGAAATCAGTCAAAGTATAAAGTGAGTGATAGGATTAGATATTTTCAACAGGGTTGAGGTTGAATATGTAATCTTAGGACGAAGCAACTGTGTAGTCACCAATAGGATTGACATTTGAGAGCATTAGGCACCTGGACAAGGATGTTTTTAGTAATCCATGCTCACTTTCCATTTAGACTTTGGTACAATCATAAGTGTGAACTTCGCATTATGTGTCCAGAATATCACTGTGATAAAATGTATATGTAGATCAGGTGACATGAGTATTTCTTCCACCATTTCTGGGAGCAATATCTTGAAGACATATTGATTAGTATTTCGGGGCACCAATAGGTGTACCCTGTGTCTATGAAAATAGAGATAATGCATGAACAGACCATACTGCGAATAAATAATATAACTGGTTCCAATTTACATAATGGATTGAACTGATACCTGAAAATATATAGGAAATCTAATATTGATACACAATCATTCATTCCAACCAGTTATATATCTAATGGTAATATTAGGGTTACGGTTTACCATGAAGGCTGTGTGATATTTGCTTGAAAAGTGATTATGGAAATTGAAAATAATATTTTTGGAAAGAAGTCTCATGAAATGACCAGTCCAGAAACATACAGGAGTACATGTGTTCTGAAGCAGGAAGTGATTGAAAGTGAACCAAATGCCTGGAAATTTGTGAACTTGTGGAAGAAATATATATCCTATGATGTGCATCAACTGAAGAAATAGTGATGTACCAGTGTCGAAAAAAAAAGAAACGTCAAAATACACACCATGTATCATACGAATCTACTTGCATTGATGCTAAACTCGGTCAGTTACTGTAGAAATATTAGGATTTCTAAGCACCATTCACTAGGAAACAAATGTGTATTTCAGGTGGATTAATACTTCTGAGAATAATCTTTAGAAAAGATGATTATAAATCCACATACATGGACATGAATGAATTTAGGGAGTGTATAATAAGACACATATATTTCATACTTTGAAAAATCTGGAGAGTGTGTGTGTGTATATATATATATATATATATATATATATATATATATACACACACACACACACACACACACACACACATTCAAACAAAACACAGAGAGACTTTAAAAAGAAAAATATATATGCCAATCAAAATTCATCATGAAATATATATCATCCACAGATCCAAAAATATTTAATTTACTGAACATGGATTTATGTATCATGTTGTTCAAGTAGAAAGCTCACCATAGGTTGAAATTTCAGTTCCAACAGCGTTTAGGAGGAGTGATCTCTTCCCACAATTTGTATCTGCCATGTCAGGAACCTCACAAGAATGTACGTGGGATACCAGGTAGGATTCTATATGTGCATGTAAAAATACATGTGCTGAATAGGCTACAGAGAAAGGGAGACAGGAATTTACATATTTGTTAACTTTACAAACACTACTTCTCTTAAATTGGACTAGATTTATAACTCCTAGCCTTTATAATGCCAAAGGAAAGTCCAATTATACACCATGCCTCCTCTGAACTTCATGTATTGCTATTCTGTTTGGGTTATATTCCTCCATCATATCAGGATTGGTAATCAGAGTCTAGGAGGGTATGGGTTAGTGTCAGGGATTCAGTATTTTGAATGGAAAATAGGAAAATGAATCCAATGTGTATGCAATTATGTGCTACACAAAAATCTTCCCACTCTCATCAAGAACAATGCCTTGACATTACCTTTGCCCCAAGTAAGACACAATTCGAAGAGAAGAGTTAGAAAATCTGTGAATACATATATACAATGGAAAATGCTCAGGAGTTCACAACCTTGGAGGTGGTAGAGGAGCTTCCATAAGTAAGGGACAAGGTAAACACTCCACAAACATGGAGCTCTGCTGGCCTAAAGACTTCTTGGGAAACTGCCTCTGAGTTTGGACACTTGAAATATATGTTGTTGTCAGGAGCTTTATCTTCCTTTGTAGTGAGACCATCAAAGCTTGTTCTGCATCTATGTGACCGGGAGGACATGGTTTCTGATTTTCCAATGAACATGAGGCAGCAGTGCTGAATTCTCTCTTTGTAGGTAAACTGTGGCCACTGGGGTCTAAGTGTTTCCCCATGTGGACTGTGAGGCCATTTGGTCATCCTCCACTTTTCCTGGTGTTTCTTGCTGCTTCACTGGGAGTTTCCTATTTGCTTCATGAAATACAAGGAGTTCAACTGGGACAGAGTGCTGGAGGGAGTTCTGTCACGTGTGCTGACTCAGGGTCCGAGGAGAATGCACCAACCAGGCTTCTATCCCACAGAGCTTGCCCCCTTGACCATAGCAACCTGATTCTGAACATTGCCCGGAAACCTCTCCATATAACAAGATGCCTTTACATATAAGGGTCTGCTGGCTGCACCGTGTCAGTCACAAGCCATGTGGAAGCCAATGGCAGATCCACATGGCCCCACCACAGATGTTTTATCACACACCTGCACACCACTGCTCTAGGCCCACTCATCAGCAGGCTCCAACTTACTGGCATCTCTGTTCTACACCGTTTTCATGAAACCCAGTCAATCAAGGCACTGTCTGGTACACTCATGATCAGCAACAGGACATCCAAAGGTTCTCCAGTGCCACCTGGTCATGGGAATTTCAAAAATTTCATGGTATTTATCAAGCCATTTTTCAAGGATGAACTTGGAGGCACTGTGGGTTTCTATTCATTCAGGAACCACTAAATGGTGAGGAAGCTCATTTCAATGAAAGCTCTAGAGGAACACTCAGAGGCAAGGCTTCCCAAGAGTGGCCAAAAGGTCACATCAAGCCAGGCCCATTGAGGTCTACAATGTGAGGTCCCTGTGTGTTTTGACTCTCAATTATGGCTGGAAGGTCTTTAAGAAAAAAATCATGTTATATCCTGGCTGAGATTCCCAGTGCTCTGTGCAAAGCCACCCTGGACCTAGATCTCAGTTTCCAAGGGCAACTCTCATGCGTGGCCTCCTAAATTCCCAACACAATTCATGGCAATACTTCTCTGAGTTCAGTTCCAGAACTCAGTCTATAAGGAGAATCACGCCAGAGTTCAAGACCAGGTGGACCAAGTCATCCCTTCCAACCGCCACAGAAATGACCACAATTCAAACCAAAACACTGCCACATGTCCCTCATCTTCTTCCATATAGACACTCATCATAACCTCTGGCTGGAGGTTTCCATGAGGGGGGCAGCCCAAGACAGTGTCTAGAATAAGCTCCCTTGCCCCTCATTTGCCTAATGTCTGGGTGGCCTGGACACCCTTACTGTGACCAAGGAGTGATCAAATAGGCCTGCCATTAATACTGCTCTACTTCTCCAATTTGAGGCCTACTGACTTTCGGGTATAGATTCTTTTTGTGTATTGGAGACATGAGAAAACCCAAGAACCTATGGGCTAGCCTCTGCAGGGCTTTGAAGAACTCATTTGACCCAAAGGATCCCTATTCTCACTTGATGGAGGTCAGGAACTTTCCAGAGGAAAGCGAGAGACTTCATCCACAATGACTGCTCTTTTTGCCATTTTGGCTTTGGATGCACACATGGGATCTTTCGTTAATCCATCAGGTGCTGAGAATCTAAGCCACAGCCTCACACAGGGCCAAGAGGCTGATTCACACACATCCCTTTGCACAGGAATTAAGCAAAAAGCCACAGGTGATGCCCATTCATTTCCATTTGAAAACTGTTTACTTCAGGCTTCACAAAGGGGTAGCCTGAGGCAAAGACCTTCCTGACAGTCAGGGCAACAGAACAATAGGTAAGCAAAAGGCCCAAAGCAGGGTTTCTCCACTGACACTTTACTGGTCACACTGATATCTAAGTTTTCTGAGATGCTTGCCATTCCCTTCAGTTATCCAGTACATGGCCATGTCACAGAGCTGGGAGGTGGTACATATCTTGGACACAAAACCATGAGCCTATTCTGGAGAGTGGCCAGAATTCAGGAAGAAAACAGGAACTTAGCAAGATAGTAGGTGTTGCCCATAGATAAGGGAAGCCCCAGTCCATTCATAAATCGGAAAAGATGAATGCTGGAAAGTTTTCTACTAGACAGGACACATCCATTGATTCATTCTCTTTTCCAATGTCTACAACCAGGGATACAGTGGGATACACAGACATAGAAACACTCGCCTTGTCAAACGTCTTACTAGAAACAGGCCACTAAAAAAGAAACAAACTGCCTTTCCTACCTATTCTCAGAACATGAGACAAAACCATAAACTCACAACAACACCCACTAAGGCACCTCCTTCCCCCAAGTAGGTCTGTGACTATCCAGAGTGTCTTCTGTCTGGTGGGCCATTCAATGTTCCCCCAAAATGGCCCGTCCTCTCTCAGATCTGGCCTCCTTGGCCTACTCAATGAACTTGTCAGGAGCCACCAGTGAGCCACTCACTACCTGCTTTCTCAGAACTAAGTCCCCTCTTCAGAGCTTTCCTGGCATTTGGTCATCCTCACATCAGTAGGTACCAAGAAAGACTGACTCTGTCCTTGGTAAATGCAAACAAGTGAGCCCACTGGGACTGGGACTGAAACTGGCTCTGGGTGCCTGGCTTCCTGGTTGCCAAGTTCAGAGAGTTCCATCACAAAAGAAGTGAGGTGAGGTCACTTCCTTCAGGAACTGAATGAGGTCACTGCCTTGGCAACCAAATTGTCCTAACAGTTGCTTCCAAGGGTCCTATGAGATGGAGGCTGCCCCTGCTTCCTGTGACACTTTCACAAGTTAGAATGGTATATCCTCCATAGGCACCCAGGAACAGCTTTCCACACAGGCCTGGTTTGGTCCATCTTGTCTACATTAAGAAGTGTGCGGCTCATTCAGACACAACCCTTCATCCTGACCAGGTTGTTTGCCATGGAAAATGACTTTTGCTCTCTCATGTCCTTCAGAGCTGCCTACATCTTCTCCAGGGATCATTTCTGCATGGACCTTTGAGTTCTCAGCAGGTGGAAGATCCCCTACATTCCTCTCTTGTAAGATCAACTCTGTCCCTGCTCTTCTGTAAAGTTGGATTGAGGAAACAGTGTATGGTTAGGGGTAAGAACATGTTTGATTTGGGTTAGGAATCATTCTACTGGATGAAGAATGGTATTGGGAACCTGCGATATTTATAATAATATATAGGTGAAGTATATGTATGAAAACAGAAATCTAAGTAAGCTTTGAAGCCCAGAAGGGCATTGGGCCCTTGACTGGGATACTTAGCTTTGAATTACATTCTGCACAGATGTCTCAGATAAATTGATATACAATGGCATAAGACCTTGTACCTTGCATGATTGAATGTGGAAGAGAACATCCATTCAAAAAGGGATTGTAGGTAGGATTAGGAAGATAGTCAGTAGGTTTACGAAGAAGAGTGATTATAACATTTGGACCAAAAGTTCTTTAGCAGTAGGGTGTCAGTTAGAGAGTAGATGTAAATGTCAGCACATGTGAAGAGTCAGTCACAAGAATGAATATGGGAAATTATGTAGGAAAGCAGATATCAATAGAGACATTGGGAAATCAGTCAAAGTATAAAGTGAGTGATAGGATTAGATATTTTCAACAGGGTTGAGGTTGAATATGTAATCTTAGGACGAAGCAACTGTGTAGTCACCAATAGGATTGACATTTGAGAGCATTATTCACCTGGACAAGGATGTTTTTAGTAATCCATGCTCACTTTCCATTTAGACTTTGGTACAATCATAGGTGTGAACTTCGCATTATGTGTCCAGAATATCACTGTGATAAAATGTATATGTAGATCAGGTGACGTGAGTATTTCTTCCACCATTTCTGGGAGCAATATCTTGAAGACGTATTGATTAGTATTTGGGGGCACCAATAGGTGTACCCTGTGTCTATGAAAATAGAGATAATGCATGAACAGACCATACTGCGAATAAATAATATAACTGGTTCCAATTTACATAATGGATTGAACTGATACCTGAAAATATATAGGAAATCTAATATTGATACACAATCATTCATTCCAACCAGTTATATATCTAATGGTAATATTAGGGTTACGGTTTACCATGAAGGCTGTGTGATATTTGCTTGAAAAGTGATTATGGAAATTGAAAATAATGTTTTTGGAAAGAAGTCTCATGAAATGACCAGTCCAGAAACATACAGGAGTACATGTGTTCTGAAGCAGGAAGTGATTGAAAGTGAACCAAATGCCTGGAAATTTGTGAACTTGTGGAAGAAATATATATCCTATGATGTGCATCAACTGAAGAAATAGTGATGTACCAGTGTCGAAAAAAAAAGAAACGTCAAAATACACACCATGTATCATAGGAATCTACTTGCATTGATGCTAAACTCGGTCAGTTACTGTAGAAATATTAGGATTTCTAAGCACCATTCACTAGGAAACAAATGTGTATTTCAGGTGGATTAATACTTCTGAGAATAATCTTTAGAAAAGATGATTATAAATCCACATACATGGACATGAATGAATTTAGGGAGTGTATAATAAGACACATATATTTCATACTTTGAAAAATCTGGAGAGTGTGTGTGTATATATATATATATATATACACACACACACACACACACACACACACACACACATTCAAACAAAACACAGAGAGACTTTAAAAAGTAGAAATATATATGCCAATCAAAATTCATCATGAAATATATATCATCCACAGATCCAAAAATATTTAATTTACTGAACATGGATTTATGTATCATGTTGTTCAAGTAGAAAGCTCACCATAGGTTGAAATTTCAGTTCCAACAGCGTTTAGGAGGAGTGATCTCTTCCCACAATTTGTATCTGCCATGTCAGGAACCTCACAAGAATGTACGTGGGATACCAGGTAGGATTCTATATGTGCATGTAAAAATACATGTGCTGAATAGGCTACAGAGAAAGGGAGACAGGAATTTACATATTTGTTAACTTTACAAACACATGGAGAACTACTTCTCTTAAATTGGACTAGATTTATAACTCCTAGCCTTTATAATGCCAAAGGAAAGTCCAATTATACACCATGCCTCCTCTGAACTTCATGTATTGCTATTCTGTTTGGGTTATATTCCTCCATCATATCAGGATTGGTAATCAGAGTCTAGGAGGGTATGGGTTAGTGTCAGGGATTCAGTATTTTGAATGGAAAATAGGAAAATGAATCCAATGTGTATGCAATTATGTGCTACACAAAAATCTTCCCACTCTCATCAAGAACATTAATGCCTTGACATTACCTTTGCCCCAAGTAAGACACAATTCGAAGAGAAGAGTTAGAAAATCTGTGAATACATATATACAATGGAAAATGCTCAGGAGTTCACAACCTTGGAGGTGGTAGAGGAGCTTCCATAAGTAAGGGACAAGGTAAACACTCCACAAACATGGAGCTCTGCTGGCCTAAAGACTTCTTGGGAAACTGCCTCTGAGTTTGGACACTTGAAATATATGTTGTTGTCAGGAGCTTTATCTTCCTTTGTAGTGAGACCATCAAAGCTTGTTCTGCATCTATGTGACCGGGAGGACATGGTTTCTGATTTTCCAATGAACATGAGGCAGCAGTGCTGAATTCTCTCTTTGTAGGTAAACTGTGGCCACTGGGGTCTAAGTGTTTCCCCGTGTGGACTGTGAGGCCATTTGGTCATCCTCCACTTTTCCTGGTGTTTCTTGCTGCTTCACTGGGAGTTTCCTATTTGCTTCATGAAATACAAGGAGTTCAACTGGGACAGAGTGCTGGAGGGAGTTCTGTCACGTGTGCTGACTCAGGGTCCGAGGAGAATGCACCAACCAGGCTTCTATCCCACAGAGCTTGCCCCCTTGACCATAGCAACCTGATTCTGAACATTGCCCGGAAACCTCTCCATATAACAAGATGCCTTTACATATAAGGGTCTGCTGGCTGCACCGTGTCAGTCACAAGCCATGTGGAAGCCAATGGCAGATCCACATGGCCCCACCACAGATGTTTTATCACACACCTGCACACCACTGCTCTAGGCCCACTCATCAGCAGGCTCCAACTTACTGGCATCTCTGTTCTACACCGTTTTCATGAAACCCAGTCAATCAAGGCACTGTCTGGTACACTCATGATCAGCAACAGGACATCCAAAGGTTCTCCAGTGCCACCTGGTCATGGGAATTTCAAAAATTTCATGGTATTTATCAAGCCATTTTTCAAGGATGAACTTGGAGGCACTGTGGGTTTCTATTCATTCAGGAACCACTAAATGGTGAGGAAGCTCCTTTCAATGAAAGCTCTAGAGGAACACTCAGAGGCAAGGCTTCCCAAGAGTGGCCAAAAGGTCACATCAAGCCAGGCCCATTGAGGTCTACAATGTGAGGTCCCTGTGTGTTTTGACTCTCAATTATGGCTGGAAGGTCTTTAAGAAAAAAATCATGTTATATCCTGGCTGAGATTCCCAGTGCTCTGTGCAAAGCCACCCTGGACCTAGATCTCAGTTTCCAAGGGCAACTCTCATGCGTGGCCTCCTAAATTCCCAACACAATTCATGGCAATACTTCTCTGAGTTCAGTTCCAGAACTCAGTCTATAAGGAGAATCACGCCAGAGTTCAAGACCAGGTGGACCAAGTCATCCCTTCCAACCGCCACAGAAATGACCACAATTCAAACCAAAACACTGCCACATGTCCCTCATCTTCTTCCATATAGACACTCATCATAACCTCTGGCTGGAGGTTTCCATGAGGGGGGCAGCCCAAGACAGTGTCTAGAATAAGCTCCCTTGCCCCTCATTTGCCTAATGTCTGGGTGGCCTGGACACCCTTACTGTGACCAAGGAGTGATCAAATAGGCCTGCCATTAATACTGCTCTACTTCTCCAATTTGAGGCCTACTGACTTTCGGGTATAGATTCTTTTTGTGTATTGGAGACATGAGAAAACCCAAGAACCTATGGGCTAGCCTCTGCAGGGCTTTGAAGAACTCATTTGACCCAAAGGATCCCTATTCTCACTTGATGGAGGTCAGGAACTTTCCAGAGGAAAGCGAGAGACTTCATCCACAATGACTGCTCTTTTTGCCATTTTGGCTTTGGATGCACACATGGGATCTTTCGTTAATCCATCAGGTGCTGAGAATCTAAGCCACAGCCTCACACAGGGCCAAGAGGCTGATTCACACACATCCCTTTGCACAGGAATTAAGCAAAAAGCCACAGGTGATGCCCATTCATTTCCATTTGAAAACTGTTTACTTCAGGCTTCACAAAGGGGTAGCCTGAGGCAAAGACCTTCCTGACAGTCAGGGCAACAGAACAATAGGTAAGCAAAAGGCCCAAAGCAGGGTTTCTCCACTGACACTTTACTGGTCACACTGATATCTAAGTTTTCTGAGATGCTTGCCATTCCCTTCAGTTATCCAGTACATGGCCATGTCACAGAGCTGGGAGGTGGTACATATCTTGGACACAAAACCATGAGCCTATTCTGGAGAGTGGCCAGAATTCAGGAAGAAAACAGGAACTTAGCAAGATAGTAGGTGTTGCCCATAGATAAGGAAAGCCCCAGTCCATTCATAAATCGGAAAAGATGAATGCTGGAAAGTTTTCTACTAGACAGGACACATCCATTGATTCATTCTCTTTTCCAATGTCTACAACCAGGGATACAGTGGGATACACAGACATAGAAACACTCGCCTTGTCAAACGTCTTACTAGAAACAGACCACTAAAAAAGAAACAAACTGCCTTTCCTACCTATTCTCAGAACATGAGACAAAACCATAAACTCACAACAACACCCACTAAGGCACCTCCTTCCCCCTAGTAGGTCTGTGACTATCCAGAGTGTCTTCTGTCTGGTGGGCCATTCAATGTTCCCCCAAAATGGCCCGTCCTCTCTCAGATCTGGCCTCCTTGGCCTACTCAATGAACTTGTCAGGAGCCACCAGTGAGCCACTCACTACCTGCTTTCTCAGAACTAAGTCCCCTCTTCAGAGCTTTCCTGGCATTTGGTCATCCTCACATCAGTAGGTACCAAGAAAGACTGACTCTGTCCTTGGTAAATGCAAACAAGTGAGCCCACTGGGACTGGGACTGAAACTGGCTCTGGGTGCCTGGCTTCCTGGTTGCCAAGTTCAGAGAGTTCCATCACAAAAGAAGTGAGGTGAGGTCACTTCCTTCAGGAACTGAATGAGGTCACTGCCTTGGCAACCAAATTGTCCTAACAGTTGCTTCCAAGGGTCCTATGAGATGGAGGCTGCCCCTGCTTCCTGTGACACTTTCACAAGTTAGAATGGTATATCCTCCATAGGCACCCAGGAACAGCTTTCCACACAGGCCTGGTTTGGTCCATCTTGTCTACATTAAGAAGTGTGCGGCTCATTCAGACACAACCCTTCATCCTGACCAGGTTGTTTGCCATGGAAGATGACTTTTGCTCTCTCATGTCCTTCAGAGCTGCCTACATCTTCTCCAGGGATCATTTGTGCATGGACCTTTGAGTTCTCAGCAGGTGGAAGATCCCCTACATTCCTCTCTTGTAAGATCAACTCTGTCCCTGCTCTTCTGTAAAGTTGGATTGAGGAAACAGTGTATGGTCAGGGGTAAGAACATGTTTGATTTGGGTTAGGAATCATTCTACTGGATGAGGAATGGTATTGGGAACCTGCGATATTTATAATAATATATAGGTGAAGTATATGTATGAAAACAGAAATCTAAGTAAGCTTTGAAGCCCAGAAGGGCATTGGGCCCTTGACTGGGATACTTAGCTTTCAATTATATTCTGCACAGATGTCTCAGATAAATTGATATACAATGGCATAAGACCTTGTACCTTGCATGATTGAATGTGGAAGAGAACATCCATTCAAAAAGGGATTGTAGGTAGGATTAGGAAGATAGTCAGTAGGTTTATGAAGAAGAGTGATTATAACATTTGGACCAAAAGTTCTTTAGCAGTAGGGTGTCAGTTAGAGAGTAGATGTAAATGTCAGCACATGTGAAGAGTCAGTCACAAGAATGAATATGGGAAATTATGTAGGAAAGCAGATATCAATAGAGACATTGGGAAATCAGTCAAAGTATAAAGTGAGTGATAGGATTAGATATTTTCAACAGGGTTGAGGTTGAATATGTAATCTTAGGACGAAGCAACTGTGTAGTCACCAATAGGATTGACATTTGAGAGCATTATTCACCTGGACAAGGATGTTTTTAGTAATCCATGCTCACTTTCCATTTAGACTTTGGTACAATCATAAGTGTGAACTTCGCATTATGTGTCCAGAATATCACTGTGATAAAATGTATATGTAGATCAGGTGACATGAGTATTTCTTCCACCATTTCTGGGAGCAATATCTTGAAGACGTATTGATTAGTATTTGGGGGCACCAATAGGTGTACCCTGTGTCTATGAAAATAGAGATAATGCATGAACAGACCATACTGCGAATAAATAATATAACTGGTTCCAATTTACATAATGGATTGAACTGATACCTGAAAATATATAGGAAATCTAATATTGATACACAATCATTCATTCCAACCAGTTATATATCTAATGGTAATATTAGGGTTACGGTTTACCATGAAGGCTGTGTGATATTTGCTTGAAAAGTGATTATGGAAATTGAAAATAATGTTTTTGGAAAGAAGTCTCATGAAATGACCAGTCCAGAAACATACAGGAGTACATGTGTTCTGAAGCAGGAAGTGATTGAAAGTGAACCAAATGCCTGGAAATTTGTGAACTTGTGGAAGAAATATATATCCTATGATGTGCATCAACTGAAGAAATAGTGATGTACCAGTGTCGAAAAAAAAAGAAACGTCAAAATACACACCATGTATCATAGGAATCTACTTGCATTGATGCTAAACTCGGTCAGTTACTGTAGAAATATTAGGATTTCTAAGCACCATTCACTAGGAAACACATGTGTATTTCAGGTGGATTAATACTTCTGAGAATAATCTTTAGAAAAGATGATTATAAATCCACATACATGGACATGAATGAATTTAGGGAGTGTATAATAAGACACATATATTTCATACTTTGAAAAATCTGGAGAGTGTGTGTGTATATATATATATATATACACACACACACACACACACACACACACACATTCAAACAAAACACAGAGAGACTTTAAAAAGTAGAAATATATATGCCAATCAAAATTCATCATGAAATATATATCATCCACAGATCCAAAAATATTTAATTTACTGAACATGGATTTATGTATCATGTTGTTCAAGTAGAAAGCTCACCATAGGTTGAAATTTCAGTTCCAACAGCGTTTAGGAGGAGTGATCTCTTCCCACAATTTGTATCTGCCATGTCAGGAACCTCACAAGAATGTACGTGGGATACCAGGTAGGATTCTATATGTGCATGTAAAAATACATGTGCTGAATAGGCTACAGAGAAAGGGAGACAGGAATTTACATATTTGTTAACTTTACAAACACATGGAGAACTACTTCTCTTAAATTGGACTAGATTTATAACTCCTAGCCTTTATAATGCCAAAGGAAAGTCCAATTATACACCATGCCTCCTCTGAACTTCATGTATTGCTATTCTGTTTGGGTTATATTCCTCCATCATATCAGGATTGGTAATCAGAGTCTAGGAGGGTATGGGTTAGTGTCAGGGATTCAGTATTTTGAATGGAAAATAGGAAAATGAATCCAATGTGTATGCAATTATGTGCTACACAAAAATCTTCCCACTCTCATCAAGAACAATGCCTTGACATTACCTTTGCCCCAAGTAAGACACAATTCGAAGAGAAGAGTTAGAAAATCTGTGAATACATATATACAATGGAAAATGCTCAGGAGTTCACAACCTTGGAGGTGGTAGAGGAGCTTCCATAAGTAAGGGACAAGGTAAACACTCCACAAACATGGAGCTCTGCTGGCCTAAAGACTTCTTGGGAAACTGCCTCTGAGTTTGGACACTTGAAATATATGTTGTTGTCAGGAGCTTTATCTTCCTTTGTAGTGAGACCATCAAAGCTTGTTCTGCATCTATGTGACCGGGAGGACATGGTTTCTGATTTTCCAATGAACATGAGGCAGCAGTGCTGAATTCTCTCTTTGTAGGTAAACTGTGGCCACTGGGGTCTAAGTGTTTCCCCGTGTGGACTGTGAGGCCATTTGGTCATCCTCCACTTTTCCTGGTGTTTCTTGCTGCTTCACTGGGAGTTTCCTATTTGCTTCATGAAATACAAGGAGTTCAACTGGGACAGAGTGCTGGAGGGAGTTCTGTCACGTGTGCTGACTCAGGGTCCGAGGAGAATGCACCAACCAGGCTTCTATCCCACAGAGCTTGCCCCCTTGACCATAGCAACCTGATTCTGAACATTGCCCGGAAACCTCTCCATATAACAAGATGCCTTTACATATAAGGGTCTGCTGGCTGCACCGTGTCAGTCACAAGCCATGTGGAAGCCAATGGCAGATCCACATGGCCCCACCACAGATGTTTTATCACACACCTGCACACCACTGCTCTAGGCCCACTCATCAGCAGGCTCCAACTTACTGGCATCTCTGTTCTACACCGTTTTCATGAAACCCAGTCAATCAAGGCACTGTCTGGTACACTCATGATCAGCAACAGGACATCCAAAGGTTCTCCAGTGCCACCTGGTCATGGGAATTTCAAAAATTTCATGGTATTTATCAAGCCATTTTTCAAGGATGAACTTGGAGGCACTGTGGGTTTCTATTCATTCAGGAACCACTAAATGGTGAGGAAGCTCCTTTCAATGAAAGCTCTAGAGGAACACTCAGAGGCAAGGCTTCCCAAGAGTGGCCAAAAGGTCACATCAAGCCAGGCCCATTGAGGTCTACAATGTGAGGTCCCTGTGTGTTTTGACTCTCAATTATGGCTGGAAGGTCTTTAAGAAAAAAATCATGTTATATCCTGGCTGAGATTCCCAGTGCTCTGTGCAAAGCCACCCTGGACCTAGATCTCAGTTTCCAAGGGCAACTCTCATGCGTGGCCTCCTAAATTCCCAACACAATTCATGGCAATACTTCTCTGAGTTCAGTTCCAGAACTCAGTCTATAAGGAGAATCACGCCAGAGTTCAAGACCAGGTGGACCAAGTCATCCCTTCCAACCGCCACAGAAATGACCACAATTCAAACCAAAACACTGCCACATGTCCCTCATCTTCTTCCATATAGACACTCATCATAACCTCTGGCTGGAGGTTTCCATGAGGTGGGCAGCCCAAGACAGTGTCTAGAATAAGCTCCCTTGCCCCTCATTTGCCTAATGTCTGGGTGGCCTGGACACCCTTACTGTGACCAAGGAGTGATCAAATAGGCCTGCCATTAATACTGCTCTACTTCTCCAATTTGAGGCCTACTGACTTTCGGGTATAGATTCTTTTTGTGTATTGGAGACATGAGAAAACCCAAGAACCTATGGGCTAGCCTCTGCAGGGCTTTGAAGAACTCATTTGACCCAAAGGATCCCTATTCTCACTTGATGGAGGTCAGGAACTTTCCAGAGGAAAGCGAGAGACTTCATCCACAATGACTCCTCTTTTTGCCATTTTGGCTTTGGATGCACACATGGGATCTTTCGTTAATCCATCAGGTGCTGAGAATCTAAGCCACAGCCTCACACAGGGCCAAGAGGCTGATTCACACACATCCCTTTGCACAGGAATTAAGCAAAAAGCCACAGGTGATGCCCATTCATTTCCATTTGAAAACTGTTTACTTCAGGCTTCACAAAGGGGTAGCCTGAGGCAAAGACCTTCCTGACAGTCAGGGCAACAGAACAATAGGTAAGCAAAAGGCCCAAAGCAGGGTTTCTCCACTGACACTTTACTGGTCACACTGATATCTAAGTTTTCTGAGATGCTTGCCATTCCCTTCAGTTATCCAGTACATGGCCATGTCACAGAGCTGGGAGGTGGTACATATCTTGGACACAAAACCATGAGCCTATTCTGGAGAGTGGCCAGAATTCAGGAAGAAAACAGGAACTTAGCAAGATAGTAGGTGTTGCCCATAGATAAGGGAAGCCCCAGTCCATTCATAAATCGGAAAAGATGAATGCTGGAAAGTTTTCTACTAGACAGGACACATCCATTGATTCATTCTCTTTTCCAATGTCTACAACCAGGGATACAGTGGGATACACAGACATAGAAACACTCGCCTTGTCAAACGTCTTACTAGAAACAGACCACTAAAAAAGAAACAAACTGCCTTTCCTACCTATTCTCAGAACATGAGACAAAACCATAAACTCACAACAACACCCACTAAGGCACCTCCTTCCCCCTAGTAGGTCTGTGACTATCCAGAGTGTCTTCTGTCTGGTGGGCCATTCAATGTTCCCCCAAAATGGCCCGTCCTCTCTCAGATCTGGCCTCCTTGGCCTACTCAATGAACTTGTCAGGAGCCACCAGTGAGCCACTCACTACCTGCTTTCTCAGAACTAAGTCCCCTCTTCAGAGCTTTCCTGGCATTTGGTCATCCTCACATCAGTAGGTACCAAGAAAGACTGACTCTGTCCTTGGTAAATGCAAACAAGTGAGCCCACTGGGACTGGGACTGAAACTGGCTCTGGGTGCCTGGCTTCCTGGTTGCCAAGTTCAGAGAGTTCCATCACAAAAGAAGTGAGGTGAGGTCACTTCCTTCAGGAACTGAATGAGGTCACTGCCTTGGCAACCAAATTGTCCTAACAGTTGCTTCCAAGGGTCCTATGAGATGGAGGCTGCCCCTGCTTCCTGTGACACTTTCACAAGTTAGAATGGTATATCCTCCATAGGCACCCAGGAACAGCTTTCCACACAGGCCTGGTTTGGTCCATCTTGTCTACATTAAGAAGTGTGCGGCTCATTCAGACACAACCCTTCATCCTGACCAGGTTGTTTGCCATGGAAGATGACTTTTGCTCTCTCATGTCCTTCAGAGCTGCCTACATCTTCTCCAGGGATCATTTGTGCATGGACCTTTGAGTTCTCAGCAGGTGGAAGATCCCCTACATTCCTCTCTTGTAAGATCAACTCTGTCCCTGCTCTTCTGTAAAGTTGGATTGAGGAAACAGTGTATGGTCAGGGGTAAGAACATGTTTGATTTGGGTTAGGAATCATTCTACTGGATGAGGAATGGTATTGGGAACCTGCGATATTTATAATAATATATAGGTGAAGTATATGTATGAAAACAGAAATCTAAGTAAGCTTTGAAGCCCAGAAGGGCATTGGGCCCTTGACTGGGATACTTAGCTTTCAATTATATTCTGCACAGATGTCTCAGATAAATTGATATACAATGGCATAAGACCTTGTACCTTGCATGATTGAATGTGGAAGAGAACATCCATTCAAAAAGGGATTGTAGGTAGGATTAGGAAGATAGTCAGTAGGTTTATGAAGAAGAGTGATTATAACATTTGGACCAAAAGTTCTTTAGCAGTAGGGTGTCAGTTAGAGAGTAGATGTAAATGTCAGCACATGTGAAGAGTCAGTCACAAGAATGAATATGGGAAATTATGTAGGAAAGCAGATATCAATAGAGACATTGGGAAATCAGTCAAAGTATAAAGTGAGTGATAGGATTAGATATTTTCAACAGGGTTGAGGTTGAATATGTAATCTTAGGACGAAGCAACTGTGTAGTCACCAATAGGATTGACATTTGAGAGCATTATTCACCTGGACAAGGATGTTTTTAGTAATCCATGCTCACTTTCCATTTAGACTTTGGTACAATCATAAGTGTGAACTTCGCATTATTTGTCCAGAATATCACTGTGATAAAATGTATATGTAGATCAGGTGACGTGAGTATTTCTTCCACCATTTCTGGGAGCAATATCTTGAAGACGTATTGATTAGTATTTGGGGGCACCAATAGGTGTACCCTGTGTCTATGAAAATAGAGATAATGCATGAACAGACCATACTGCGAATAAATAATATAACTGGTTCCAATTTACATAATGGATTGAACTGATACCTGAAAATATATAGGAAATCTAATATTGATACACAATCATTCATTCCAACCAGTTATATATCTAATGGTAATATTAGGGTTACGGTTTACCATGAAGGCTGTGTGATATTTGCTTGAAAAGTGATTATGGAAATTGAAAATAATGTTTTTGGAAAGAAGTCTCATGAAATGACCAGTCCAGAAACATACAGGAGTACATGTGTTCTGAAGCAGGAAGTGATTGAAAGTGAACCAAATGCCTGGAAATTTGTGAACTTGTGGAAGAAATATATATCCTATGATGTGCATCAACTGAAGAAATAGTGATGTACCAGTGTCGAAAAAAAAAGAAACGTCAAAATACACACCATGTATCATAGGAATCTACTTGCATTGATGCTAAACTCGGTCAGTTACTGTAGAAATATTAGGATTTCTAAGCACCATTCACTAGGAAACAAATGTGTATTTCAGGTGGATTAATACTTCTGAGAATAATCTTTAGAAAAGATGATTATAAATCCACATACATGGACATGAATGAATTTAGGGAGTGTATAATAAGACACATATATTTCATACTTTGAAAAATCTGGAGAGTGTGTGTGTGTATATATATATATATATATATATATACACACACACACACACACACACACACACACATTCAAACAAAACACAGAGAGACTTTAAAAAGTAGAAATATATATGCCAATCAAAATTCATCATGAAATATATATCATCCACAGATCCAAAAATATTTAATTTACTGAACATGGATTTATGTATCATGTTGTTCAAGTAGAAAGCTCACCATAGGTTGAAATTTCAGTTCCAACAGCGTTTAGGAGGAGTGATCTCTTCCCACAATTTGTATCTGCCATGTCAGGAACCTCACAAGAATGTACGTGGGATACCAGGTAGGATTCTATATGTGCATGTAAAAATACATGTGCTGAATAGGCTACAGAGAAAGGGAGACAGGAATTTACATATTTGTTAACTTTACAAACACATGGAGAACTACTTCTCTTAAATTGGACTAGATTTATAACTCCTAGCCTTTATAATGCCAAAGGAAAGTCCAATTATACACCATGCCTCCTCTGAACTTCATGTATTGCTATTCTGTTTGGGTTATATTCCTCCATCATATCAGGATTGGTAATCAGAGTCTAGGAGGGTATGGGTTAGTGTCAGGGATTCAGTATTTTGAATGGAAAATAGGAAAATGAATCCAATGTGTATGCAATTATGTGCTACACAAAAATCTTCCCACTCTCATCAAGAACATTAATGCCTTGACATTACCTTTGCCCCAAGTAAGACACAATTCGAAGAGAAGAGTTAGAAAATCTGTGAATACATATATACAATGGAAAATGCTCAGGAGTTCACAACCTTGGAGGTGGTAGAGGAGCTTCCATAAGTAAGGGACAAGGTAAACACTCCACAAACATGGAGCTCTGCTGGCCTAAAGACTTCTTGGGAAACTGCCTCTGAGTTTGGACACTTGAAATATATGTTGTTGTCAGGAGCTTTATCTTCCTTTGTAGTGAGACCATCAAAGCTTGTTCTGCATCTATGTGACCGGGAGGACATGGTTTCTGATTTTCCAATGAACATGAGGCAGCAGTGCTGAATTCTCTCTTTGTAGGTAAACTGTGGCCACTGGGGTCTAAGTGTTTCCCCGTGTGGACTGTGAGGCCATTTGGTCATCCTCCACTTTTCCTGGTGTTTCTTGCTGCTTCACTGGGAGTTTCCTATTTGCTTCATGAAATACAAGGAGTTCAACTGGGACAGAGTGCTGGAGGGAGTTCTGTCACGTGTGCTGACTCAGGGTCCGAGGAGAATGCACCAACCAGGCTTCTATCCCACAGAGCTTGCCCCCTTGACCATAGCAACCTGATTCTGAACATTGCCCGGAAACCTCTCCATATAACAAGATGCCTTTACATATAAGGGTCTGCTGGCTGCACCGTGTCAGTCACAAGCCATGTGGAAGCCAATGGCAGATCCACATGGCCCCACCACAGATGTTTTATCACACACCTGCACACCACTGCTCTAGGCCCACTCATCAGCAGGCTCCAACTTACTGGCATCTCTGTTCTACACCGTTTTCATGAAACCCAGTCAATCAAGGCACTGTCTGGTACACTCATGATCAGCAACAGGACATCCAAAGGTTCTCCAGTGCCACCTGGTCATGGGAATTTCAAAAATTTCATGGTATTTATCAAGCCATTTTTCAAGGATGAACTTGGAGGCACTGTGGGTTTCTATTCATTCAGGAACCACTAAATGGTGAGGAAGCTCCTTTCAATGAAAGCTCTAGAGGAACACTCAGAGGCAAGGCTTCCCAAGAGTGGCCAAAAGGTCACATCAAGCCAGGCCCATTGAGGTCTACAATGTGAGGTCCCTGTGTGTTTTGACTCTCAATTATGGCTGGAAGGTCTTTAAGAAAAAAATCATGTTATATCCTGGCTGAGATTCCCAGTGCTCTGTGCAAAGCCACCCTGGACCTAGATCTCAGTTTCCAAGGGCAACTCTCATGCGTGGCCTCCTAAATTCCCAACACAATTCATGGCAATACTTCTCTGAGTTCAGTTCCAGAACTCAGTCTATAAGGAGAATCACGCCAGAGTTCAAGACCAGGTGGACCAAGTCATCCCTTCCAACCGCCACAGAAATGACCACAATTCAAACCAAAACACTGCCACATGTCCCTCATCTTCTTCCATATAGACACTCATCATAACCTCTGGCTGGAGGTTTCCATGAGGGGGGCAGCCCAAGACAGTGTCTAGAATAAGCTCCCTTGCCCCTCATTTGCCTAATGTCTGGGTGGCCTGGACACCCTTACTGTGACCAAGGAGTGATCAAATAGGCCTGCCATTAATACTGCTCTACTTCTCCAATTTGAGGCCTACTGACTTTCGGGTATAGATTCTTTTTGTGTATTGGAGACATGAGAAAACCCAAGAACCTATGGGCTAGCCTCTGCAGGGCTTTGAAGAACTCATTTGACCCAAAGGATCCCTATTCTCACTTGATGGAGGTCAGGAACTTTCCAGAGGAAAGCGAGAGACTTCATCCACAATGACTGCTCTTTTTGCCATTTTGGCTTTGGATGCACACATGGGATCTTTCGTTAATCCATCAGGTGCTGAGAATCTAAGCCACAGCCTCACACAGGGCCAAGAGGCTGATTCACACACATCCCTTTGCACAGGAATTAAGCAAAAAGCCACAGGTGATGCCCATTCATTTCCATTTGAAAACTGTTTACTTCAGGCTTCACAAAGGGGTAGCCTGAGGCAAAGACCTTCCTGACAGTCAGGGCAACAGAACAATAGGTAAGCAAAAGGCCCAAAGCAGGGTTTCTCCACTGACACTTTACTGGTCACACTGATATCTAAGTTTTCTGAGATGCTTGCCATTCCCTTCAGTTATCCAGTACATGGCCATGTCACAGAGCTGGGAGGTGGTACATATCTTGGACACAAAACCATGAGCCTATTCTGGAGAGTGGCCAGAATTCAGGAAGAAAACAGGAACTTAGCAAGATAGTAGGTGTTGCCCATAGATAAGGGAAGCCCCAGTCCATTCATAAATCGGAAAAGATGAATGCTGGAAAGTTTTCTACTAGACAGGACACATCCATTGATTCATTCTCTTTTCCAATGTCTACAACCAGGGATACAGTGGGATACACAGACATAGAAACACTCGCCTTGTCAAACGTCTTACTAGAAACAGGCCACTAAAAAAGAAACAAACTGCCTTTCCTACCTATTCTCAGAACATGAGACAAAACCATAAACTCACAACAACACCCACTAAGGCACCTCCTTCCCCCAAGTAGGTCTGTGACTATCCAGAGTGTCTTCTGTCTGGTGGGCCATTCAATGTTCCCCCAAAATGGCCCGTCCTCTCTCAGATCTGGCCTCCTTGGCCTACTCAATGAACTTGTCAGGAGCCACCAGTGAGCCACTCACTACCTGCTTTCTCAGAACTAAGTCCCCTCTTCAGAGCTTTCCTGGCATTTGGTCATCCTCACATCAGTAGGTACCAAGAAAGACTGACTCTGTCCTTGGTAAATGCAAACAAGTGAGCCCACTGGGACTGGGACTGAAACTGGCTCTGGGTGCCTGGCTTCCTGGTTGCCAAGTTCAGAGAGTTCCATCACAAAAGAAGTGAGGTGAGGTCACTTCCTTCAGGAACTGAATGAGGTCACTGCCTTGGCAACCAAATTGTCCTAACAGTTGCTTCCAAGGGTCCTATGAGATGGAGGCTGCCCCTGCTTCCTGTGACACTTTCACAAGTTAGAATGGTATATCCTCCATAGGCACCCAGGAACAGCTTTCCACACAGGCCTGGTTTGGTCCATCTTGTCTACATTAAGAAGTGTGCGGCTCATTCAGACACAACCCTTCATCCTGACCAGGTTGTTTGCCATGGAAGATGACTTTTGCTCTCTCATGTCCTTCAGAGCTGCCTACATCTTCTCCAGGGATCATTTGTGCATGGACCTTTGAGTTCTCAGCAGGTGGAAGATCCCCTACATTCCTCTCTTGTAAGATCAACTCTGTCCCTGCTCTTCTGTAAAGTTGGATTGAGGAAACAGTGTATGGTTAGGGGTAAGAACATGTTTGATTTGGGTTAGGAATCATTCTACTGGATGAAGAATGGTATTGGGAACCTGCGATATTTATAATAATATATAGGTGAAGTATATGTATGAAAACAGAAATCTAAGTAAGCTTTGAAGCCCAGAAGGGCATTGGGCCCTTGACTGGGATACTTAGCTTTGAATTACATTCTGCACAGATGTCTCAGATAAATTGATATACAATGGCATAAGACCTTGTACCTTGCATGATTGAATGTGGAAGAGAACATCCATTCAAAAAGGGATTGTAGGTAGGATTAGGAAGATAGTCAGTAGGTTTACGAAGAAGAGTGATTATAACATTTGGACCAAAAGTTCTTTAGCAGTAGGGTGTCAGTTAGAGAGTAGATGTAAATGTCAGCACATGTGAAGAGTCAGTCACAAGAATGAATATGGGAAATTATGTAGGAAAGCAGATATCAATAGAGACATTGGGAAATCAGTCAAAGTATAAAGTGAGTGATAGGATTAGATATTTTCAACAGGGTTGAGGTTGAATATGTAATCTTAGGACGAAGCAACTGTGTAGTCACCAATAGGATTGACATTTGAGAGCATTATTCACCTGGACAAGGATGTTTTTAGTAATCCATGCTCACTTTCCATTTAGACTTTGGTACAATCATAAGTGTGAACTTCGCATTATGTGTCCAGAATATCACTGTGATAAAATGTATATGTAGATCAGGTGACATGAGTATTTCTTCCACCATTTCTGGGAGCAATATCTTGAAGACGTATTGATTAGTATTTGGGGGCACGAATAGGTGTACCCTGTGTCTATGAAAATAGAGATAATGCATGAACAGACCATACTGCGAATAAATAATATAACTGGTTCCAATTTACATAATGGATTGAACTGATACCTGAAAATATATAGGAAATCTAATATTGATACACAATCATTCATTCCAACCAGTTATATATCTAATGGTAATATTAGGGTTACGGTTTACCATGAAGGCTGTGTGATATTTGCTTGAAAAGTGATTATGGAAATTGAAAATAATGTTTTTGGAAAGAAGTCTCATGAAATGACCAGTCCAGAAACATACAGGAGTACATGTGTTCTGAAGCAGGAAGTGATTGAAAGTGAACCAAATGCCTGGAAATTTGTGAACTTGTGGAAGAAATATATATCCTATGATGTGCATCAACTGAAGAAATAGTGATGTACCAGTGTCGAAAAAAAAAGAAACGTCAAAATACACACCATGTATCATACGAATCTACTTGCATTGATGCTAAACTCGGTCAGTTACTGTAGAAATATTAGGATTTCTAAGCACCATTCACTAGGAAACAAATGTGTATTTCAGGTGGATTAATACTTCTGAGAATAATCTTTAGAAAAGATGATTATAAATCCACATACATGGACATGAATGAATTTAGGGAGTGTATAATAAGACACATATATTTCATACTTTGAAAAATCTGGAGAGTGTGTGTGTGTATATATATATATATATATATATATATACACACACACACACACACACACACACACATTCAAACAAAACACAGAGAGACTTTAAAAAGTAGAAATATATATGCCAATCAAAATTCATCATGAAATATATATCATCCACAGATCCAAAAATATTTAATTTACTGAACATGGATTTATGTATCATGTTGTTCAAGTAGAAAGCTCACCATAGGTTGAAATTTCAGTTCCAACAGCGTTTAGGAGGAGTGATCTCTTCCCACAATTTGTATCTGCCATGTCAGGAACCTCACAAGAATGTACGTGGGATACCAGGTAGGATTCTATATGTGCATGTAAAAATACATGTGCTGAATAGGCTACAGAGAAAGGGAGACAGGAATTTACATATTTGTTAACTTTACAAACACATGGAGAACTACTTCTCTTAAATTGGACTAGATTTATAACTCCTAGCCTTTATAATGCCAAAGGAAAGTCCAATTATACACCATGCCTCCTCTGAACTTCATGTATTGCTATTCTGTTTGGGTTATATTCCTCCATCATATCAGGATTGGTAATCAGAGTCTAGGAGGGTATGGGTTAGTGTCAGGGATTCAGTATTTTGAATGGAAAATAGGAAAATGAATCCAATGTGTATGCAATTATGTGCTACACAAAAATCTTCCCACTCTCATCAAGAACATTAATGCCTTGACATTACCTTTGCCCCAAGTAAGACACAATTCGAAGAGAAGAGTTAGAAAATCTGTGAATACATATATACAATGGAAAATGCTCAGGAGTTCACAACCTTGGAGGTGGTAGAGGAGCTTCCATAAGTAAGGGACAAGGTAAACACTCCACAAACATGGAGCTCTGCTGGCCTAAAGACTTCTTGGGAAACTGCCTCTGAGTTTGGACACTTGAAATATATGTTGTTGTCAGGAGCTTTATCTTCCTTTGTAGTGAGACCATCAAAGCTTGTTCTGCATCTATGTGACCGGGAGGACATGGTTTCTGATTTTCCAATGAACATGAGGCAGCAGTGCTGAATTCTCTCTTTGTAGGTAAACTGTGGCCACTGGGGTCTAAGTGTTTCCCCGTGTGGACTGTGAGGCCATTTGGTCATCCTCCACTTTTCCTGGTGTTTCTTGCTGCTTCACTGGGAGTTTCCTATTTGCTTCATGAAATACAAGGAGTTCAACTGGGACAGAGTGCTGGAGGGAGTTCTGTCACGTGTGCTGACTCAGGGTCCGAGGAGAATGCACCAACCAGGCTTCTATCCCACAGAGCTTGCCCCCTTGACCATAGCAACCTGATTCTGAACATTGCCCGGAAACCTCTCCATATAACAAGATGCCTTTACATATAAGGGTCTGCTGGCTGCACCGTGTCAGTCACAAGCCATGTGGAAGCCAATGGCAGATCCACATGGCCCCACCACAGATGTTTTATCACACACCTGCACACCACTGCTCTAGGCCCACTCATCAGCAGGCTCCAACTTACTGGCATCTCTGTTCTACACCGTTTTCATGAAACCCAGTCAATCAAGGCACTGTCTGGTACACTCATGATCAGCAACAGGACATCCAAAGGTTCTCCAGTGCCACCTGGTCATGGGAATTTCAAAAATTTCATGGTATTTATCAAGCCATTTTTCAAGGATGAACTTGGAGGCACTGTGGGTTTCTATTCATTCAGGAACCACTAAATGGTGAGGAAGCTCCTTTCAATGAAAGCTCTAGAGGAACACTCAGAGGCAAGGCTTCCCAAGAGTGGCCAAAAGGTCACATCAAGCCAGGCCCATTGAGGTCTACAATGTGAGGTCCCTGTGTGTTTTGACTCTCAATTATGGCTGGAAGGTCTTTAAGAAAAAAATCATGTTATATCCTGGCTGAGATTCCCAGTGCTCTGTGCAAAGCCACCCTGGACCTAGATCTCAGTTTCCAAGGGCAACTCTCATGCGTGGCCTCCTAAATTCCCAACACAATTCATGGCAATACTTCTCTGAGTTCAGTTCCAGAACTCAGTCTATAAGGAGAATCACGCCAGAGTTCAAGACCAGGTGGACCAAGTCATCCCTTCCAACCGCCACAGAAATGACCACAATTCAAACCAAAACACTGCCACATGTCCCTCATCTTCTTCCATATAGACACTCATCATAACCTCTGGCTGGAGGTTTCCATGAGGGGGGCAGCCCAAGACAGTGTCTAGAATAAGCTCCCTTGCCCCTCATTTGCCTAATGTCTGGGTGGCCTGGACACCCTTACTGTGACCAAGGAGTGATCAAATAGGCCTGCCATTAATACTGCTCTACTTCTCCAATTTGAGGCCTACTGACTTTCGGGTATAGATTCTTTTTGTGTATTGGAGACATGAGAAAACCCAAGAACCTATGGGCTAGCCTCTGCAGGGCTTTGAAGAACTCATTTGACCCAAAGGATCCCTATTCTCACTTGATGGAGGTCAGGAACTTTCCAGAGGAAAGCGAGAGACTTCATCCACAATGACTGCTCTTTTTGCCATTTTGGCTTTGGATGCACACATGGGATCTTTCGTTAATCCATCAGGTGCTGAGAATCTAAGCCACAGCCTCACACAGGGCCAAGAGGCTGATTCACACACATCCCTTTGCACAGGAATTAAGCAAAAAGCCACAGGTGATGCCCATTCATTTCCATTTGAAAACTGTTTACTTCAGGCTTCACAAAGGGGTAGCCTGAGGCAAAGACCTTCCTGACAGTCAGGGCAACAGAACAATAGGTAAGCAAAAGGCCCAAAGCAGGGTTTCTCCACTGACACTTTACTGGTCACACTGATATCTAAGTTTTCTGAGATGCTTGCCATTCCCTTCAGTTATCCAGTACATGGCCATGTCACAGAGCTGGGAGGTGGTACATATCTTGGACACAAAACCATGAGCCTATTCTGGAGAGTGGCCAGAATTCAGGAAGAAAACAGGAACTTAGCAAGATAGTAGGTGTTGCCCATAGATAAGGGAAGCCCCAGTCCATTCATAAATCGGAAAAGATGAATGCTGGAAAGTTTTCTACTAGACAGGACACATCCATTGATTCATTCTCTTTTCCAATGTCTACAACCAGGGATACAGTGGGATACACAGACATAGAAACACTCGCCTTGTCAAACGTCTTACTAGAAACAGGCCACTAAAAAAGAAACAAACTGCCTTTCCTACCTATTCTCAGAACATGAGACAAAACCATAAACTCACAACAACACCCACTAAGGCACCTCCTTCCCCCAAGTAGGTCTGTGACTATCCAGAGTGTCTTCTGTCTGGTGGGCCATTCAATGTTCCCCCAAAATGGCCCGTCCTCTCTCAGATCTGGCCTCCTTGGCCTACTCAATGAACTTGTCAGGAGCCACCAGTGAGCCACTCACTACCTGCTTTCTCAGAACTACGTCCCCTCTTCAGAGCTTTCCTGGCATTTGGTCATCCTCACATCAGTAGGTACCAAGAAAGACTGACTCTGTCCTTGGTAAATGCAAACAAGTGAGCCCACTGGGACTGGGACTGAAACTGGCTCTGGGTGCCTGGCTTCCTGGTTGCCAAGTTCAGAGAGTTCCATCACAAAAGAAGTGAGGTGAGGTCACTTCCTTCAGGAACTGAATGAGGTCACTGCCTTGGCAACCAAATTGTCCTAACAGTTGCTTCCAAGGGTCCTATGAGATGGAGGCTGCCCCTGCTTCCTGTGACACTTTCACAAGTTAGAATGGTATATCCTCCATAGGCACCCAGGAACAGCTTTCCACACAGGCCTGGTTTGGTCCATCTTGTCTACATTAAGAAGTGTGCGGCTCATTCAGACACAACCCTTCATCCTGACCAGGTTGTTTGCCATGGAAGATGACTTTTGCTCTCTCATGTCCTTCAGAGCTGCCTACATCTTCTCCAGGGATCATTTCTGCATGGACCTTTGAGTTCTCAGCAGGTGGAAGATCCCCTACATTCCTCTCTTGTAAGATCAACTCTGTCCCTGCTCTTCTGTAAAGTTGGATTGAGGAAACAGTGTATGGTTAGGGGTAAGAACATGTTTGATTTGGGTTAGGAATCATTCTACTGGATGAAGAATGGTATTGGGAACCTGCGATATTTATAATAATATATAGGTGAAGTATATGTATGAAAACAGAAATCTAAGTAAGCTTTGAAGCCCAGAAGGGCATTGGGCCCTTGACTGGGATACTTAGCTTTCAATTACATTCTGCACAGATGTCTCAGATAAATTGATATACAATGGCATAAGACCTTGTACCTTGCATGATTGAATGTGGAAGAGAACATCCATTCAAAAAGGGATTGTAGGTAGGATTAGGAAGATAGTCAGTAGGTTTACGAAGAAGAGTGATTATAACATTTGGACCAAAAGTTCTTTAGCAGTAGGGTGTCAGTTAGAGAGTAGATGTAAATGTCAGCACATGTGAAGAGTCAGTCACAAGAATGAATATGGGAAATTATGTAGGAAAGCAGATATCAATAGAGACATTGGGAAATCAGTCAAAGTATAAAGTGAGTGATAGGATTAGATATTTTCAACAGGGTTGAGGTTGAATATGTAATCTTAGGACGAAGCAACTGTGTAGTCACCAATAGGATTGACATTTGAGAGCATTAGGCACCTGGACAAGGATGTTTTTAGTAATCCATGCTCACTTTCCATTTAGACTTTGGTACAATCATAAGTGTGAACTTCGCATTATGTGTCCAGAATATCACTGTGATAAAATGTATATGTAGATCAGGTGACATGAGTATTTCTTCCACCATTTCTGGGAGCAATATCTTGAAGACGTATTGATTAGTATTTGGGGGCACCAATAGGTGTACCCTGTGTCTATGAAAATAGAGATAATGCATGAACAGACCATACTGCGAATAAATAATATAACTGGTTCCAATTTACATAATGGATTGAACTGATACCTGAAAATATATAGGAAATCTAATATTGATACACAATCATTCATTCCAACCAGTTATATATCTAATGGTAATATTAGGGTTACGGTTTACCATGAAGGCTGTGTGATATTTGCTTGAAAAGTGATTATGGAAATTGAAAATAATGTTTTTGGAAAGAAGTCTCATGAAATGACCAGTCCAGAAACATACAGGAGTACATGTGTTCTGAAGCAGGAAGTGATTGAAAGTGAACCAAATGCCTGGAAATTTGTGAACTTGTGGAAGAAATATATATCCTATGATGTGCATCAACTGAAGAAATAGTGATGTACCAGTGTCGAAAAAAAAAGAAACGTCAAAATACACACCATGTATCATACGAATCTACTTGCATTGATGCTAAACTCGGTCAGTTACTGTAGAAATATTAGGATTTCTAAGCACCATTCACTAGGAAACAAATGTGTATTTCAGGTGGATTAATACTTCTGAGAATAATCTTTAGAAAAGATGATTATAAATCCACATACATGGACATGAATGAATTTAGGGAGTGTATAATAAGACACATATATTTCATACTTTGAAAAATCTGGAGAGTGTGTGTGTGTATATATATATATATACACACACACACACTCACACACACATTCAAACAAAACACAGAGAGACTTTAAAAAGTAGAAATATATATGCCAATCAAAATTCATCATGAAATATATATCATCCACAGATCCAAAAATATTTAATTTACTGAACATGGATTTATGTATCATGTTGTTCAAGTAGAAAGCTCACCATAGGTTGAAATTTCAGTTCCAACAGCGTTTAGGAGGAGTGATCTCTTCCCACAATTTGTATCTGCCATGTCAGGAACCTCACAAGAATGTACGTGGGATACCAGGTAGGATTCTATATGTGCATGTAAAAATACATGTGCTGAATAGGCTACAGAGAAAGGGAGACAGGAATTTACATATTTGTTAACTTTACAAACACATGGAGAACTACTTCTCTTAAATTGGACTAGATTTATAACTCCTAGCCTTTATAATGCCAAAGGAAAGTCCAATTATACACCATGCCTCCTCTGAACTTCATGTATTGCTATTCTGTTTGGGTTATATTCCTCCATCATATCAGGATTGGTAATCAGAGTCTAGGAGGGTATGGGTTAGTGTCAGGGATTCAGTATTTTGAATGGAAAATAGGAAAATGAATCCAATGTGTATGCAATTATGTGCTACACAAAAATCTTCCCACTCTCATCAAGAACATTAATGCCTTGACATTACCTTTGCCCCAAGTAAGACACAATTCGAAGAGAAGAGTTAGAAAATCTGTGAATACATATATACAATGGAAAATGCTCAGGAGTTCACAACCTTGGAGGTGGTAGAGGAGCTTCCATAAGTAAGGGACAAGGTAAACACTCCACAAACATGGAGCTCTGCTGGCCTAAAGACTTCTTGGGAAACTGCCTCTGAGTTTGGACACTTGAAATATATGTTGTTGTCAGGAGCTTTATCTTCCTTTGTAGTGAGACCATCAAAGCTTGTTCTGCATCTATGTGACCGGGAGGACATGGTTTCTGATTTTCCAATGAACATGAGGCAGCAGTGCTGAATTCTCTCTTTGTAGGTAAACTGTGGCCACTGGGGTCTAAGTGTTTCCCCGTGTGGACTGTGAGGCCATTTGGTCATCCTCCACTTTTCCTGGTGTTTCTTGCTGCTTCACTGGGAGTTTCCTATTTGCTTCATGAAATACAAGGAGTTCAACTGGGACAGAGTGCTGGAGGGAGTTCTGTCACGTGTGCTGACTCAGGGTCCGAGGAGAATGCACCAACCAGGCTTCTATCCCACAGAGCTTGCCCCCTTGACCATAGCAACCTGATTCTGAACATTGCCCGGAAACCTCTCCATATAACAAGATGCCTTTACATATAAGGGTCTGCTGGCTGCACCGTGTCAGTCACAAGCCATGTGGAAGCCAATGGCAGATCCACATGGCCCCACCACAGATGTTTTATCACACACCTGCACACCACTGCTCTAGGCCCACTCATCAGCAGGCTCCAACTTACTGGCATCTCTGTTCTACACCGTTTTCATGAAACCCAGTCAATCAAGGCACTGTCTGGTACACTCATGATCAGCAACAGGACATCCAAAGGTTCTCCAGTGCCACCTGGTCATGGGAATTTCAAAAATTTCATGGTATTTATCAAGCCATTTTTCAAGGATGAACTTGGAGGCACTGTGGGTTTCTATTCATTCAGGAACCACTAAATGGTGAGGAAGCTCCTTTCAATGAAAGCTCTAGAGGAACACTCAGAGGCAAGGCTTCCCAAGAGTGGCCAAAAGGTCACATCAAGCCAGGCCCATTGAGGTCTACAATGTGAGGTCCCTGTGTGTTTTGACTCTCAATTATGGCTGGAAGGTCTTTAAGAAAAAAATCATGTTATATCCTGGCTGAGATTCCCAGTGCTCTGTGCAAAGCCACCCTGGACCTAGATCTCAGTTTCCAAGGGCAACTCTCATGCGTGGCCTCCTAAATTCCCAACACAATTCATGGCAATACTTCTCTGAGTTCAGTTCCAGAACTCAGTCTATAAGGAGAATCACGCCAGAGTTCAAGACCAGGTGGACCAAGTCATCCCTTCCAACCGCCACAGAAATGACCACAATTCAAACCAAAACACTGCCACATGTCCCTCATCTTCTTCCATATAGACACTCATCATAACCTCTGGCTGGAGGTTTCCATGAGGGGGGCAGCCCAAGACAGTGTCTAGAATAAGCTCCCTTGCCCCTCATTTGCCTAATGTCTGGGTGGCCTGGACACCCTTACTGTGACCAAGGAGTGATCAAATAGGCCTGCCATTAATACTGCTCTACTTCTCCAATTTGAGGCCTACTGACTTTCGGGTATAGATTCTTTTTGTGTATTGGAGACATGAGAAAACCCAAGAACCTATGGGCTAGCCTCTGCAGGGCTTTGAAGAACTCATTTGACCCAAAGGATCCCTATTCTCACTTGATGGAGGTCAGGAACTTTCCAGAGGAAAGCGAGAGACTTCATCCACAATGACTGCTCTTTTTGCCATTTTGGCTTTGGATGCACACATGGGATCTTTCGTTAATCCATCAGGTGCTGAGAATCTAAGCCACAGCCTCACACAGGGCCAAGAGGCTGATTCACACACATCCCTTTGCACAGGAATTAAGCAAAAAGCCACAGGTGATGCCCATTCATTTCCATTTGAAAACTGTTTACTTCAGGCTTCACAAAGGGGTAGCCTGAGGCAAAGACCTTCCTGACAGTCAGGGCAACAGAACAATAGGTAAGCAAAAGGCCCAAAGCAGGGTTTCTCCACTGACACTTTACTGGTCACACTGATATCTAAGTTTTCTGAGATGCTTGCCATTCCCTTCAGTTATCCAGTACATGGCCATGTCACAGAGCTGGGAGGTGGTACATATCTTGGACACAAAACCATGAGCCTATTCTGGAGAGTGGCCAGAATTCAGGAAGAAAACAGGAACTTAGCAAGATAGTAGGTGTTGCCCATAGATAAGGGAAGCCCCAGTCCATTCATAAATCGGAAAAGATGAATGCTGGAAAGTTTTCTACTAGACAGGACACATCCATTGATTCATTCTCTTTTCCAATGTCTACAACCAGGGATACAGTGGGATACACAGACATAGAAACACTCGCCTTGTCAAACGTCTTACTAGAAACAGGCCACTAAAAAAGAAACAAACTGCCTTTCCTACCTATTCTCAGAACATGAGACAAAACCATAAACTCACAACAACACCCACTAAGGTACCTCCTTCCCCCAAGTAGGTCTGTGACTATCCAGAGTGTCTTCTGTCTGGTGGGCCATTCAATGTTCCCCCAAAATGGCCCGTCCTCTCTCAGATCTGGCCTCCTTGGCCTACTCAATGAACTTGTCAGGAGCCACCAGTGAGCCACTCACTACCTGCTTTCTCAGAACTAAGTCCCCTCTTCAGAGCTTTCCTGGCATTTGGTCATCCTCACATCAGTAGGTACCAAGAAAGACTGACTCTGTCCTTGGTAAATGCAAACAAGTGAGCCCACTGGGACTGGGACTGAAACTGGCTCTGGGTGCCTGGCTTCCTGGTTGCCAAGTTCAGAGAGTTCCATCACAAAAGAAGTGAGGTGAGGTCACTTCCTTCAGGAACTGAATGAGGTCACTGCCTTGGCAACCAAATTGTCCTAACAGTTGCTTCCAAGGGTCCTATGAGATGGAGGCTGCCCCTGCTTCCTGTGACACTTTCACAAGTTAGAATGGTATATCCTCCATAGGCACCCAGGAACAGCTTTCCACACAGGCCTGGTTTGGTCCATCTTGTCTACATTAAGAAGTGTGCGGCTCATTCAGACACAACCCTTCATCCTGACCAGGTTGTTTGCCATGGAAGATGACTTTTGCTCTCTCATGTCCTTCAGAGCTGCCTACATCTTCTCCAGGGATCATTTCTGCATGGACCTTTGAGTTCTCAGCAGATGGAAGATCCCCTACATTCCTCTCTTGTAAGATCAACTCTGTCCCTGCTCTTCTGTAAAGTTGGATTGAGGAAACAGTGTATGGTTAGGGGTAAGAACATGTTTGATTTGGGTTAGGAATCATTCTACTGGATGAAGAATGGTATTGGGAACCTGCGATATTTATAATAATATATAGGTGAAGTATATGTATGAAAACAGAAATCTAAGTAAGCTTTGAAGCCCAGAAGGGCATTGGGCCCTTGACTGGGATACTTAGCTTTCAATTACATTCTGCACAGATGTCTCAGATAAATTGATATACAATGGCATAAGACCTTGTACCTTGCATGATTGAATGTGGAAGAGAACATCCATTCAAAAAGGGATTGTAGGTAGGATTAGGAAGATAGTCAGTAGGTTTACGAAGAAGAGTGATTATAACATTTGGACCAAAAGTTCTTTAGCAGTAGGGTGTCAGTTAGAGAGTAGATGTAAATGTCAGCACATGTGAAGAGTCAGTCACAAGAATGAATATGGGAAATTATGTAGGAAAGCAGATATCAATAGAGACATTGGGAAATCAGTCAAAGTATAAAGTGAGTGATAGGATTAGATATTTTCAACAGGGTTGAGGTTGAATATGTAATCTTAGGACGAAGCAACTGTGTAGTCACCAATAGGATTGACATTTGAGAGCATTAGGCACCTGGACAAGGATGTTTTTAGTAATCCATGCTCACTTTCCATTTAGACTTTGGTACAATCATAAGTGTGAACTTCGCATTATGTGTCCAGAATATCACTGTGATAAAATGTATATGTAGATCAGGTGACATGAGTATTTCTTCCACCATTTCTGGGAGCAATATCTTGAAGACGTATTGATTAGTATTTGGGGGCACCAATAGGTGTACCCTGTGTCTATGAAAATAGAGATAATGCATGAACAGACCATACTGCGAATAAATAATATAACTGGTTCCAATTTACATAATGGATTGAACTGATACCTGAAAATATATAGGAAATCTAATATTGATACACAATCATTCATTCCAACCAGTTATATATCTAATGGTAATATTAGGGTTACGGTTTACCATGAAGGCTGTGTGATATTTGCTTGAAAAGTGATTATGGAAATTGAAAATAATGTTTTTGGAAAGAAGTCTCATGAAATGACCAGTCCAGAAACATACAGGAGTACATGTGTTCTGAAGCAGGAAGTGATTGAAAGTGAACCAAATGCCTGGAAATTTGTGAACTTGTGGAAGAAATATATATCCTATGATGTGCATCAACTGAAGAAATAGTGATGTACCAGTGTCGAAAAAAAAAGAAACGTCAAAATACACACCATGTATCATAGGAATCTACTTGCATTGATGCTAAACTCGGTCAGTTACTGTAGAAATATTAGGATTTCTAAGCACCATTCACTAGGAAACAAATGTGTATTTCAGGTGGATTAATACTTCTGAGAATAATCTTTAGAAAAGATGATTATAAATCCACATACATGGACATGAATGAATTTAGGGAGTGTATAATAAGACACATATATTTCATACTTTGAAAAATCTGGAGAGTGTGTGTGTGTATATATATATATATATATATATATATATATATACACACACACACACACACACACACACACACATTCAAACAAAACACAGAGAGACTTTAAAAAGTAGAAATATATATGCCAATCAAAATTCATCATGAAATATATATCATCCACAGATCCAAAAATATTTAATTTACTGAACATGGATTTATGTATCATGTTGTTCAAGTAGAAAGCTCACCATAGGTTGAAATTTCAGTTCCAACAGCGTTTAGGAGGAGTGATCTCTTCCCACAATTTGTATCTGCCATGTCAGGAACCTCACAAGAATGTACGTGGGATACCAGGTAGGATTCTATATGTGCATGTAAAAATACATGTGCTGAATAGGCTACAGAGAAAGGGAGACAGGAATTTACATATTTGTTAACTTTACAAACACATGGAGAACTACTTCTCTTAAATTGGACTAGATTTATAACTCCTAGCCTTTATAATGCCAAAGGAAAGTCCAATTATACACCATGCCTCCTCTGAACTTCATGTATTGCTATTCTGTTTGGGTTATATTCCTCCATCATATCAGGATTGGTAATCAGAGTCTAGGAGGGTATGGGTTAGTGTCAGGGATTCAGTATTTTGAATGGAAAATAGGAAAATGAATCCAATGTGTATGCAATTATGTGCTACACAAAAATCTTCCCACTCTCATCAAGAACATTAATGCCTTGACATTACCTTTGCCCCAAGTAAGACACAATTCGAAGAGAAGAGTTAGAAAATCTGTGAATACATATATACAATGGAAAATGCTCAGGAGTTCACAACCTTGGAGGTGGTAGAGGAGCTTCCATAAGTAAGGGACAAGGTAAACACTCCACAAACATGGAGCTCTGCTGGCCTAAAGACTTCTTGGGAAACTGCCTCTGAGTTTGGACACTTGAAATATATGTTGTTGTCAGGAGCTTTATCTTCCTTTGTAGTGAGACCATCAAAGCTTGTTCTGCATCTATGTGACCGGGAGGACATGGTTTCTGATTTTCCAATGAACATGAGGCAGCAGTGCTGAATTCTCTCTTTGTAGGTAAACTGTGGCCACTGGGGTCTAAGTGTTTCCCCGTGTGGACTGTGAGGCCATTTGGTCATCCTCCACTTTTCCTGGTGTTTCTTGCTGCTTCACTGGGAGTTTCCTATTTGCTTCATGAAATACAAGGAGTTCAACTGGGACAGAGTGCTGGAGGGAGTTCTGTCACGTGTGCTGACTCAGGGTCCGAGGAGAATGCACCAACCAGGCTTCTATCCCACAGAGCTTGCCCCCTTGACCATAGCAACCTGATTCTGAACATTGCCCGGAAACCTCTCCATATAACAAGATGCCTTTACATATAAGGGTCTGCTGGCTGCACCGTGTCAGTCACAAGCCATGTGGAAGCCAATGGCAGATCCACATGGCCCCACCACAGATGTTTTATCACACACCTGCACACCACTGCTCTAGGCCCACTCATCAGCAGGCTCCAACTTACTGGCATCTCTGTTCTACACCGTTTTCATGAAACCCAGTCAATCAAGGCACTGTCTGGTACACTCATGATCAGCAACAGGACATCCAAAGGTTCTCCAGTGCCACCTGGTCATGGGAATTTCAAAAATTTCATGGTATTTATCAAGCCATTTTTCAAGGATGAACTTGGAGGCACTGTGGGTTTCTATTCATTCAGGAACCACTAAATGGTGAGGAAGCTCCTTTCAATGAAAGCTCTAGAGGAACACTCAGAGGCAAGGCTTCCCAAGAGTGGCCAAAAGGTCACATCAAGCCAGGCCCATTGAGGTCTACAATGTGAGGTCCCTGTGTGTTTTGACTCTCAATTATGGCTGGAAGGTCTTTAAGAAAAAAATCATGTTATATCCTGGCTGAGATTCCCAGTGCTCTGTGCAAAGCCACCCTGGACCTAGATCTCAGTTTCCAAGGGCAACTCTCATGCGTGGCCTCCTAAATTCCCAACACAATTCATGGCAATACTTCTCTGAGTTCAGTTCCAGAACTCAGTCTATAAGGAGAATCACGCCAGAGTTCAAGACCAGGTGGACCAAGTCATCCCTTCCAACCGCCACAGAAATGACCACAATTCAAACCAAAACACTGCCACATGTCCCTCATCTTCTTCCATATAGACACTCATCATAACCTCTGGCTGGAGGTTTCCATGAGGGGGGCAGCCCAAGACAGTGTCTAGAATAAGCTCCCTTGCCCCTCATTTGCCTAATGTCTGGGTGGCCTGGACACCCTTACTGTGACCAAGGAGTGATCAAATAGGCCTGCCATTAATACTGCTCTACTTCTCCAATTTGAGGCCTACTGACTTTCGGGTATAGATTCTTTTTGTGTATTGGAGACATGAGAAAACCCAAGAACCTATGGGCTAGCCTCTGCAGGGCTTTGAAGAACTCATTTGACCCAAAGGATCCCTATTCTCACTTGATGGAGGTCAGGAACTTTCCAGAGGAAAGCGAGAGACTTCATCCACAATGACTGCTCTTTTTGCCATTTTGGCTTTGGATGCACACATGGGATCTTTCGTTAATCCATCAGGTGCTGAGAATCTAAGCCACAGCCTCACACAGGGCCAAGAGGCTGATTCACACACATCCCTTTGCACAGGAATTAAGCAAAAAGCCACAGGTGATGCCCATTCATTTCCATTTGAAAACTGTTTACTTCAGGCTTCACAAAGGGGTAGCCTGAGGCAAAGACCTTCCTGACAGTCAGGGCAACAGAACAATAGGTAAGCAAAAGGCCCAAAGCAGGGTTTCTCCACTGACACTTTACTGGTCACACTGATATCTAAGTTTTCTGAGATGCTTGCCATTCCCTTCAGTTATCCAGTACATGGCCATGTCACAGAGCTGGGAGGTGGTACATATCTTGGACACAAAACCATGAGCCTATTCTGGAGAGTGGCCAGAATTCAGGAAGAAAACAGGAACTTAGCAAGATAGTAGGTGTTGCCCATAGATAAGGGAAGCCCCAGTCCATTCATAAATCGGAAAAGATGAATGCTGGAAAGTTTTCTACTAGACAGGACACATCCATTGATTCATTCTCTTTTCCAATGTCTACAACCAGGGATACAGTGGGATACACAGACATAGAAACAGTCGCCTTGTCAAACGTCTTACTAGAAACAGGCCACTAAAAAAGAAACAAACTGCCTTTCCTACCTATTCTCAGAACATGAGACAAAACCATAAACTCACAACAACACCCACTAAGGTACCTCCTTCCCCCAAGTAGGTCTGTGACTATCCAGAGTGTCTTCTGTCTGGTGGGCCATTCAATGTTCCCCCAAAATGGCCCGTCCTCTCTCAGATCTGGCCTCCTTGGCCTACTCAATGAACTTGTCAGGAGCCACCAGTGAGCCACTCACTACCTGCTTTCTCAGAACTAAGTCCCCTCTTCAGAGCTTTCCTGGCATTTGGTCATCCTCACATCAGTAGGTACCAAGAAAGACTGACTCTGTCCTTGGTAAATGCAAACAAGTGAGCCCACTGGGACTGGGACTGAAACTGGCTCTGGGTGCCTGGCTTCCTGGTTGCCAAGTTCAGAGAGTTCCATCACAAAAGAAGTGAGGTGAGGTCACTTCCTTCAGGAACTGAATGAGGTCACTGCCTTGGCAACCAAATTGTCCTAACAGTTGCTTCCAAGGGTCCTATGAGATGGAGGCTGCCCCTGCTTCCTGTGACACTTTCACAAGTTAGAATGGTATATCCTCCATAGGCACCCAGGAACAGCTTTCCACACAGGCCTGGTTTGGTCCATCTTGTCTACATTAAGAAGTGTGCGGCTCATTCAGACACAACCCTTCATCCTGACCAGGTTGTTTGCCATGGAAGATGACTTTTGCTCTCTCATGTCCTTCAGAGCTGCCTACATCTTCTCCAGGGATCATTTCTGCATGGACCTTTGAGTTCTCAGCAGGTGGAAGATCCCCTACATTCCTCTCTTGTAAGATCAACTCTGTCCCTGCTCTTCTGTAAAGTTGGATTGAGGAAACAGTGTATGGTTAGGGGTAAGAACATGTTTGATTTGGGTTAGGAATCATTCTACTGGATGAAGAATGGTATTGGGAACCTGCGATATTTATAATAATATATAGGTGAAGTATATGTATGAAAACAGAAATCTAAGTAAGCTTTGAAGCCCAGAAGGGCATTGGGCCCTTGACTGGGATACTTAGCTTTCAATTACATTCTGCACAGATGTCTCAGATAAATTGATATACAATGGCATAAGACCTTGTACCTTGCATGATTGAATGTGGAAGAGAACATCCATTCAAAAAGGGATTGTAGGTAGGATTAGGAAGATAGTCAGTAGGTTTACGAAGAAGAGTGATTATAACATTTGGACCAAAAGTTCTTTAGCAGTAGGGTGTCAGTTAGAGAGTAGATGTAAATGTCAGCACATGTGAAGAGTCAGTCACAAGAATGAATATGGGAAATTATGTAGGAAAGCAGATATCAATAGAGACATTGGGAAATCAGTCAAAGTATAAAGTGAGTGATAGGATTAGATATTTTCAACAGGGTTGAGGTTGAATATGTAATCTTAGGACGAAGCAACTGTGTAGTCACCAATAGGATTGACATTTGAGAGCATTATTCACCTGGACAAGGATGTTTTTAGTAATCCATGCTCACTTTCCATTTAGACTTTGGTACAATCATAAGTGTGAACTTCGCATGATGTGTCCAGAATATCACTGTGATAAAATGTATATGTAGATCAGGTGACATGAGTATTTCTTCCACCATTTCTGGGAGCAATATCTTGAAGACGTATTGATTAGTATTTGGGGGCACCAATAGGTGTACCCTGTGTCTATGAAAATAGAGATAATGCATGAACAGACCATACTGCGAATAAATAATATAACTGGTTCCAATTTACATAATGGATTGAACTGATACCTGAAAATATATAGGAAATCTAATATTGATACACAATCATTCATTCCAACCAGTTATATATCTAATGGTAATATTAGGGTTACGGTTTACCATGAAGGCTGTGTGATATTTGCTTGAAAAGTGATTATGGAAATTGAAAATAATGTTTTTGGAAAGAAGTCTCATGAAATGACCAGTCCAGAAACATACAGGAGTACATGTGTTCTGAAGCAGGAAGTGATTGAAAGTGAACCAAATGCCTGGAAATTTGTGAACTTGTGGAAGAAATATATATCCTATGATGTGCATCAACTGAAGAAATAGTGATGTACCAGTGTCGAAAAAAAAAGAAACGTCAAAATACACACCATGTATCATAGGAATCTACTTGCATTGATGCTAAACTCGGTCAGTTACTGTAGAAATATTAGGATTTCTAAGCACCATTCACTAGGAAACAAATGTGTATTTCAGGTGGATTAATACTTCTGAGAATAATCTTTAGAAAAGATGATTATAAATCCACATACATGGACATGAATGAATTTAGGGAGTGTATAATAAGACACATATATTTCATACTTTGAAAAATCTGGAGAGTGTGTGTGTGTATATATATATATATATATATATATATATATATATATACACACACACACACACACACACACACACACATTCAAACAAAACACAGAGAGACTTTAAAAAGTAGAAATATATATGCCAATCAAAATTCATCATGAAATATATATCATCCACAGATCCAAAAATATTTAATTTACTGAACATGGATTTATGTATCATGTTGTTCAAGTAGAAAGCTCACCATAGGTTGAAATTTCAGTTCCAACAGCGTTTAGGAGGAGTGATCTCTTCCCACAATTTGTATCTGCCATGTCAGGAACCTCACAAGAATGTACGTGGGATACCAGGTAGGATTCTATATGTGCATGTAAAAATACATGTGCTGAATAGGCTACAGAGAAAGGGAGACAGGAATTTACATATTTGTTAACTTTACAAACACATGGAGAACTACTTCTCTTAAATTGGACTAGATTTATAACTCCTAGCCTTTATAATGCCAAAGGAAAGTCCAATTATACACCATGCCTCCTCTGAACTTCATGTATTGCTATTCTGTTTGGGTTATATTCCTCCATCATATCAGGATTGGTAATCAGAGTCTAGGAGGGTATGGGTTAGTGTCAGGGATTCAGTATTTTGAATGGAAAATAGGAAAATGAATCCAATGTGTATGCAATTATGTGCTACACAAAAATCTTCCCACTCTCATCAAGAACATTAATGCCTTGACATTACCTTTGCCCCAAGTAAGACACAATTCGAAGAGAAGAGTTAGAAAATCTGTGAATACATATATACAATGGAAAATGCTCAGGAGTTCACAACCTTGGAGGTGGTAGAGGAGCTTCCATAAGTAAGGGACAAGGTAAACACTCCACAAACATGGAGCTCTGCTGGCCTAAAGACTTCTTGGGAAACTGCCTCTGAGTTTGGACACTTGAAATATATGTTGTTGTCAGGAGCTTTATCTTCCTTTGTAGTGAGACCATCAAAGCTTGTTCTGCATCTATGTGACCGGGAGGACATGGTTTCTGATTTTCCAATGAACATGAGGCAGCAGTGCTGAATTCTCTCTTTGTAGGTAAACTGTGGCCACTGGGGTCTAAGTGTTTCCCCGTGTGGACTGTGAGGCCATTTGGTCATCCTCCACTTTTCCTGGTGTTTCTTGCTGCTTCACTGGGAGTTTCCTATTTGCTTCATGAAATACAAGGAGTTCAACTGGGACAGAGTGCTGGAGGGAGTTCTGTCACGTGTGCTGACTCAGGGTCCGAGGAGAATGCACCAACCAGGCTTCTATCCCACAGAGCTTGCCCCCTTGACCATAGCAACCTGATTCTGAACATTGCCCGGAAACCTCTCCATATAACAAGATGCCTTTACATATAAGGGTCTGCTGGCTGCACCGTGTCAGTCACAAGCCATGTGGAAGCCAATGGCAGATCCACATGGCCCCACCACAGATGTTTTATCACACACCTGCACACCACTGCTCTAGGCCCACTCATCAGCAGGCTCCAACTTACTGGCATCTCTGTTCTACACCGTTTTCATGAAACCCAGTCAATCAAGGCACTGTCTGGTACACTCATGATCAGCAACAGGACATCCAAAGGTTCTCCAGTGCCACCTGGTCATGGGAATTTCAAAAATTTCATGGTATTTATCAAGCCATTTTTCAAGGATGAACTTGGAGGCACTGTGGGTTTCTATTCATTCAGGAACCACTAAATGGTGAGGAAGCTCCTTTCAATGAAAGCTCTAGAGGAACACTCAGAGGCAAGGCTTCCCAAGAGTGGCCAAAAGGTCACATCAAGCCAGGCCCATTGAGGTCTACAATGTGAGGTCCCTGTGTGTTTTGACTCTCAATTATGGCTGGAAGGTCTTTAAGAAAAAAATCATGTTATATCCTGGCTGAGATTCCCAGTGCTCTGTGCAAAGCCACCCTGGACCTAGATCTCAGTTTCCAAGGGCAACTCTCATGCGTGGCCTCCTAAATTCCCAACACAATTCATGGCAATACTTCTCTGAGTTCAGTTCCAGAACTCAGTCTATAAGGAGAATCACGCCAGAGTTCAAGACCAGGTGGACCAAGTCATCCCTTCCAACCGCCACAGAAATGACCACAATTCAAACCAAAACACTGCCACATGTCCCTCATCTTCTTCCATATAGACACTCATCATAACCTCTGGCTGGAGGTTTCCATGAGGGGGGCAGCCCAAGACAGTGTCTAGAATAAGCTCCCTTGCCCCTCATTTGCCTAATGTCTGGGTGGCCTGGACACCCTTACTGTGACCAAGGAGTGATCAAATAGGCCTGCCATTAATACTGCTCTACTTCTCCAATTTGAGGCCTACTGACTTTCGGGTATAGATTCTTTTTGTGTATTGGAGACATGAGAAAACCCAAGAACCTATGGGCTAGCCTCTGCAGGGCTTTGAAGAACTCATTTGACCCAAAGGATCCCTATTCTCACTTGATGGAGGTCAGGAACTTTCCAGAGGAAAGCGAGAGACTTCATCCACAATGACTGCTCTTTTTGCCATTTTGGCTTTGGATGCACACATGGGATCTTTCGTTAATCCATCAGGTGCTGAGAATCTAAGCCACAGCCTCACACAGGGCCAAGAGGCTGATTCACACACATCCCTTTGCACAGGAATTAAGCAAAAAGCCACAGGTGATGCCCATTCATTTCCATTTGAAAACTGTTTACTTCAGGCTTCACAAAGGGGTAGCCTGAGGCAAAGACCTTCCTGACAGTCAGGGCAACAGAACAATAGGTAAGCAAAAGGCCCAAAGCAGGGTTTCTCCACTGACACTTTACTGGTCACACTGATATCTAAGTTTTCTGAGATGCTTGCCATTCCCTTCAGTTATCCAGTACATGGCCATGTCACAGAGCTGGGAGGTGGTACATATCTTGGACACAAAACCATGAGCCTATTCTGGAGAGTGGCCAGAATTCAGGAAGAAAACAGGAACTTAGCAAGATAGTAGGTGTTGCCCATAGATAAGGGAAGCCCCAGTCCATTCATAAATCGGAAAAGATGAATGCTGGAAAGTTTTCTACTAGACAGGACACATCCATTGATTCATTCTCTTTTCCAATGTCTACAACCAGGGATACAGTGGGATACACAGACATAGAAACACTCGCCTTGTCAAACGTCTTACTAGAAACAGGCCACTAAAAAAGAAACAAACTGCCTTTCCTACCTATTCTCAGAACATGAGACAAAACCATAAACTCACAACAACACCCACTAAGGCACCTCCTTCCCCCTAGTAGGTCTGTGACTATCCAGAGTGTCTTCTGTCTGGTGGGCCATTCAATGTTCCCCCAAAATGGCCCGTCCTCTCTCAGATCTGGCCTCCTTGGCCTACTCAATGAACTTGTCAGGAGCCACCAGTGAGCCACTCACTACCTGCTTTCTCAGAACTAAGTCCCCTCTTCAGAGCTTTCCTGGCATTTGGTCATCCTCACATCAGTAGGTACCAAGAAAGACTGACTCTGTCCTTGGTAAATGCAAACAAGTGAGCCCACTGGGACTGGGACTGAAACTGGCTCTGGGTGCCTGGCTTCCTGGTTGCCAAGTTCAGAGAGTTCCATCACAAAAGAAGTGAGGTGAGGTCACTTCCTTCAGGAACTGAATGAGGTCACTGCCTTGGCAACCAAATTGTCCTAACAGTTGCTTCCAAGGGTCCTATGAGATGGAGGCTGCCCCTGCTTCCTGTGACACTTTCACAAGTTAGAATGGTATATCCTCCATAGGCACCCAGGAACAGCTTTCCACACAGGCCTGGTTTGGTCCATCTTGTCTACATTAAGAAGTGTGCGGCTCATTCAGACACAACCCTTCATCCTGACCAGGTTGTTTGCCATGGAAGATGACTTTTGCTCTCTCATGTCCTTCAGAGCTGCCTACATCTTCTCCAGGGATCATTTCTGCATGGACCTTTGAGTTCTCAGCAGATGGAAGATCCCCTACATTCCTCTCTTGTAAGATCAACTCTGTCCCTGCTCTTCTGTAAAGTTGGATTGAGGAAACAGTGTATGGTTAGGGGTAAGAACATGTTTGATTTGGGTTAGGAATCATTCTACTGGATGAAGAATGGTATTGGGAACCTGCGATATTTATAATAATATATAGGTGAAGTATATGTATGAAAACAGAAATCTAAGTAAGCTTTGAAGCCCAGAAGGGCATTGGGCCCTTGACTGGGATACTTAGCTTTGAATTACATTCTGCACAGATGTCTCAGATAAATTGATATACAATGGCATAAGACCTTGTACCTTGCATGATTGAATGTGGAAGAGAACATCCATTCAAAAAGGGATTGTAGGTAGGATTAGGAAGATAGTCAGTAGGTTTACGAAGAAGAGTGATTATAACATTTGGACCAAAAGTTCTTTAGCAGTAGGGTGTCAGTTAGAGAGTAGATGTAAATGTCAGCACATGTGAAGAGTCAGTCACAAGAATGAATATGGGAAATTATGTAGGAAAGCAGATATCAATAGAGACATTGGGAAATCAGTCAAAGTATAAAGTGAGTGATAGGATTAGATATTTTCAACAGGGTTGAGGTTGAATATGTAATCTTAGGACGAAGCAACTGTGTAGTCACCAATAGGATTGACATTTGAGAGCATTATTCACCTGGACAAGGATGTTTTTAGTAATCCATGCTCACTTTCCATTTAGACTTTGGTACAATCATAAGTGTGAACTTCGCATTATGTGTCCAGAATATCACTGTGATAAAATGTATATGTAGATCAGGTGACGTGAGTATTTCTTCCACCATTTCTGGGAGCAATATCTTGAAGACGTATTGATTAGTATTTGGGGGCACCAATAGGTGTACCCTGTGTCTATGAAAATAGAGATAATGCATGAACAGACCATACTGCGAATAAATAATATAACTGGTTCCAATTTACATAATGGATTGAACTGATACCTGAAAATATATAGGAAATCTAATATTGATACACAATCATTCATTCCAACCAGTTATATATCTAATGGTAATATTAGGGTTACGGTTTACCATGAAGGCTGTGTGATATTTGCTTGAAAAGTGATTATGGAAATTGAAAATAATGTTTTTGGAAAGAAGTCTCATGAAATGACCAGTCCAGAAACATACAGGAGTACATGTGTTCTGAAGCAGGAAGTGATTGAAAGTGAACCAAATGCCTGGAAATTTGTGAACTTGTGGAAGAAATATATATCCTATGATGTGCATCAACTGAAGAAATAGTGATGTACCAGTGTCGAAAAAAAAAGAAACGTCAAAATACACACCATGTATCATAGGAATCTACTTGCATTGATGCTAAACTCGGTCAGTTACTGTAGAAATATTAGGATTTCTAAGCACCATTCACTAGGAAACAAATGTGTATTTCAGGTGGATTAATACTTCTGAGAATAATCTTTAGAAAAGATGATTATAAATCCACATACATGGACATGAATGAATTTAGGGAGTGTATAATAAGACACATATATTTCATACTTTGAAAAATCTGGAGAGTGTGTGTGTGTATATATATATATATATATATATATATATATATATACACACACACACACACACACACACACACACACACATTCAAACAAAACACAGAGAGACTTTAAAAAGTAGAAATATATATGCCAATCAAAATTCATCATGAAATATATATCATCCACAGATCCAAAAATATTTAATTTACTGAACATGGATTTATGTATCATGTTGTTCAAGTAGAAAGCTCACCATAGGTTGAAATTTCAGTTCCAACAGCGTTTAGGAGGAGTGATCTCTTCCCACAATTTGTATCTGCCATGTCAGGAACCTCACAAGAATGTACGTGGGATACCAGGTAGGATTCTATATGTGCATGTAAAAATACATGTGCTGAATAGGCTACAGAGAAAGGGAGACAGGAATTTACATATTTGTTAACTTTACAAACACATGGAGAACTACTTCTCTTAAATTGGACTAGATTTATAACTCCTAGCCTTTATAATGCCAAAGGAAAGTCCAATTATACACCATGCCTCCTCTGAACTTCATGTATTGCTATTCTGTTTGGGTTATATTCCTCCATCATATCAGGATTGGTAATCAGAGTCTAGGAGGGTATGGGTTAGTGTCAGGGATTCAGTATTTTGAATGGAAAATAGGAAAATGAATCCAATGTGTATGCAATTATGTGCTACACAAAAATCTTCCCACTCTCATCAAGAACATTAATGCCTTGACATTACCTTTGCCCCAAGTAAGACACAATTCGAAGAGAAGAGTTAGAAAATCTGTGACTACATATATACAATGGAAAATGCTCAGGAGTTCACAACCTTGGAGGTGGTAGAGGAGCTTCCATAAGTAAGGGACAAGGTAAACACTCCACAAACATGGAGCTCTGCTGGCCTAAAGACTTCTTGGGAAACTGCCTCTGAGTTTGGACACTTGAAATATATGTTGTTGTCAGGAGCTTTATCTTCCTTTGTAGTGAGACCATCAAAGCTTGTTCTGCATCTATGTGACCGGGAGGACATGGTTTCTGATTTTCCAATGAACATGAGGCAGCAGTGCTGAATTCTCTCTTTGTAGGTAAACTGTGGCCACTGGGGTCTAAGTGTTTCCCCGTGTGGACTGTGAGGCCATTTGGTCATCCTCCACTTTTCCTGGTGTTTCTTGCTGCTTCACTGGGAGTTTCCTATTTGCTTCATGAAATACAAGGAGTTCAACTGGGACAGAGTGCTGGAGGGAGTTCTGTCACGTGTGCTGACTCAGGGTCCGAGGAGAATGCACCAACCAGGCTTCTATCCCACAGAGCTTGCCCCCTTGACCATAGCAACCTGATTCTGAACATTGCCCGGAAACCTCTCCATATAACAAGATGCCTTTACATATAAGGGTCTGCTGGCTGCACCGTGTCAGTCACAAGCCATGTGGAAGCCAATGGCAGATCCACATGGCCCCACCACAGATGTTTTATCACACACCTGCACACCACTGCTCTAGGCCCACTCATCAGCAGGCTCCAACTTACTGGCATCTCTGTTCTACACCGTTTTCATGAAACCCAGTCAATCAAGGCACTGTCTGGTACACTCATGATCAGCAACAGGACATCCAAAGGTTCTCCAGTGCCACCTGGTCATGGGAATTTCAAAAATTTCATGGTATTTATCAAGCCATTTTTCAAGGATGAACTTGGAGGCACTGTGGGTTTCTATTCATTCAGGAACCACTAAATGGTGAGGAAGCTCCTTTCAATGAAAGCTCTAGAGGAACACTCAGAGGCAAGGCTTCCCAAGAGTGGCCAAAAGGTCACATCAAGCCAGGCCCATTGAGGTCTACAATGTGAGGTCCCTGTGTGTTTTGACTCTCAATTATGGCTGGAAGGTCTTTAAGAAAAAAATCATGTTATATCCTGGCTGAGATTCCCAGTGCTCTGTGCAAAGCCACCCTGGACCTAGATCTCAGTTTCCAAGGGCAACTCTCATGCGTGGCCTCCTAAATTCCCAACACAATTCATGGCAATACTTCTCTGAGTTCAGTTCCAGAACTCAGTCTATAAGGAGAATCACGCCAGAGTTCAAGACCAGGTGGACCAAGTCATCCCTTCCAACCGCCACAGAAATGACCACAATTCAAACCAAAACACTGCCACATGTCCCTCATCTTCTTCCATATAGACACTCATCATAACCTCTGGCTGGAGGTTTCCATGAGGGGGGCAGCCCAAGACAGTGTCTAGAATAAGCTCCCTTGCCCCTCATTTGCCTAATGTCTGGGTGGCCTGGACACCCTTACTGTGACCAAGGAGTGATCAAATAGGCCTGCCATTAATACTGCTCTACTTCTCCAATTTGAGGCCTACTGACTTTCGGGTATAGATTCTTTTTGTGTATTGGAGACATGAGAAAACCCAAGAACCTATGGGCTAGCCTCTGCAGGGCTTTGAAGAACTCATTTGACCCAAAGGATCCCTATTCTCACTTGATGGAGGTCAGGAACTTTCCAGAGGAAAGCGAGAGACTTCATCCACAATGACTGCTCTTTTTGCCATTTTGGCTTTGGATGCACACATGGGATCTTTCGTTAATCCATCAGGTGCTGAGAATCTAAGCCACAGCCTCACACAGGGCCAAGAGGCTGATTCACACACATCCCTTTGCACAGGAATTAAGCAAAAAGCCACAGGTGATGCCCATTCATTTCCATTTGAAAACTGTTTACTTCAGGCTTCACAAAGGGGTAGCCTGAGGCAAAGACCTTCCTGACAGTCAGGGCAACAGAACAATAGGTAAGCAAAAGGCCCAAAGCAGGGTTTCTCCACTGACACTTTACTGGTCACACTGATATCTAAGTTTTCTGAGATGCTTGCCATTCCCTTCAGTTATCCAGTACATGGCCATGTCACAGAGCTGGGAGGTGGTACATATCTTGGACACAAAACCATGAGCCTATTCTGGAGAGTGGCCAGAATTCAGGAAGAAAACAGGAACTTAGCAAGATAGTAGGTGTTGCCCATAGATAAGGGAAGCCCCAGTCCATTCATAAATCGGAAAAGATGAATGCTGGAAAGTTTTCTACTAGACAGGACACATCCATTGATTCATTCTCTTTTCCAATGTCTACAACCAGGGATACAGTGGGATACACAGACATAGAAACACTCGCCTTGTCAAACGTCTTACTAGAAACAGGCCACTAAAAAAGAAACAAACTGCCTTTCCTACCTATTCTCAGAACATGAGACAAAACCATAAACTCACAACAACACCCACTAAGGCACCTCCTTCCCCCAAGTAGGTCTGTGACTATCCAGAGTGTCTTCTGTCTGGTGGGCCATTCAATGTTCCCCCAAAATGGCCCGTCCTCTCTCAGATCTGGCCTCCTTGGCCTACTCAATGAACTTGTCAGGAGCCACCAGTGAGCCACTCACTACCTGCTTTCTCAGAACTAAGTCCCCTCTTCAGAGCTTTCCTGGCATTTGGTCATCCTCACATCAGTAGGTACCAAGAAAGACTGACTCTGTCCTTGGTAAATGCAAACAAGTGAGCCCACTGGGACTGGGACTGAAACTGGCTCTGGGTGCCTGGCTTCCTGGTTGCCAAGTTCAGAGAGTTCCATCACAAAAGAAGTGAGGTGAGGTCACTTCCTTCAGGAACTGAATGAGGTCACTGCCTTGGCAACCAAATTGTCCTAACAGTTGCTTCCAAGGGTCCTATGAGATGGAGGCTGCCCCTGCTTCCTGTGACACTTTCACAAGTTAGAATGGTATATCCTCCATAGGCACCCAGGAACAGCTTTCCACACAGGCCTGGTTTGGTCCATCTTGTCTACATTAAGAAGTGTGCGGCTCATTCAGACACAACCCTTCATCCTGACCAGGTTGTTTGCCATGGAAGATGACTTTTGCTCTCTCATGTCCTTCAGAGCTGCCTACATCTTCTCCAGGGATCATTTCTGCATGGACCTTTGAGTTCTCAGCAGGTGGAAGATCCCCTACATTCCTCTCTTGTAAGATCAACTCTGTCCCTGCTCTTCTGTAAAGTTGGATTGAGGAAACAGTGTATGGTTAGGGGTAAGAACATGTTTGATTTGGGTTAGGAATCATTCTACTGGATGAAGAATGGTATTGGGAACCTGCGATATTTATAATAATATATAGGTGAAGTATATGTATGAAAACAGAAATCTAAGTAAGCTTTGAAGCCCAGAAGGGCATTGGGCCCTTGACTGGGATACTTAGCTTTGAATTACATTCTGCACAGATGTCTCAGATAAATTGATATACAATGGCATAAGACCTTGTACCTTGCATGATTGAATGTGGAAGAGAACATCCATTCAAAAAGGGATTGTAGGTAGGATTAGGAAGATAGTCAGTAGGTTTACGAAGAAGAGTGATTATAACATTTGGACCAAAAGTTCTTTAGCAGTAGGGTGTCAGTTAGAGAGTAGATGTAAATGTCAGCACATGTGAAGAGTCAGTCACAAGAATGAATATGGGAAATTATGTAGGAAAGCAGATATCAATAGAGACATTGGGAAATCAGTCAAAGTATAAAGTGAGTGATAGGATTAGATATTTTCAACAGGGTTGAGGTTGAATATGTAATCTTAGGACGAAGCAACTGTGTAGTCACCAATAGGATTGACATTTGAGAGCATTAGGCACCTGGACAAGGATGTTTTTAGTAATCCATGCTCACTTTCCATTTAGACTTTGGTACAATCATAAGTGTGAACTTCGCATTATGTGTCCAGAATATCACTGTGATAAAATGTATATGTAGATCAGGTGACGTGAGTATTTCTTCCACCATTTCTGGGAGCAATATCTTGAAGACGTATTGATTAGTATTTGGGGGCACCAATAGGTGTACCCTGTGTCTATGAAAATAGAGATAATGCATGAACAGACCATACTGCGAATAAATAATATAACTGGTTCCAATTTACATAATGGATTGAACTGATACCTGAAAATATATAGGAAATCTAATATTGATACACAATCATTCATTCCAACCAGTTATATATCTAATGGTAATATTAGGGTTACGGTTTACCATGAAGGCTGTGTGATATTTGCTTGAAAAGTGATTATGGAAATTGAAAATAATGTTTTTGGAAAGAAGTCTCATGAAATGACCAGTCCAGAAACATACAGGAGTACATGTGTTCTGAAGCAGGAAGTGATTGAAAGTGAACCAAATGCCTGGAAATTTGTGAACTTGTGGAAGAAATATATATCCTATGATGTGCATCAACTGAAGAAATAGTGATGTACCAGTGTCGAAAAAAAAAGAAACGTCAAAATACACACCATGTATCATAGGAATCTACTTGCATTGATGCTAAACTCGGTCAGTTACTGTAGAAATATTAGGATTTCTAAGCACCATTCACTAGGAAACAAATGTGTATTTCAGGTGGATTAATACTTCTGAGAATAATCTTTAGAAAAGATGATTATAAATCCACATACATGGACATGAATGAATTTAGGGAGTGTATAATAAGACACATATATTTCATACTTTGAAAAATCTGGAGAGTGTGTGTGTGTATATATATATATACACACACACACACTCACACACACATTCAAACAAAACACAGAGAGACTTTAAAAAGTAGAAATATATATGCCAATCAAAATTCATCATGAAATATATATCATCCACAGATCCAAAAATATTTAATTTACTGAACATGGATTTATGTATCATGTTGTTCAAGTAGAAAGCTCACCATAGGTTGAAATTTCAGTTCCAACAGCGTTTAGGAGGAGTGATCTCTTCCCACAATTTGTATCTGCCATGTCAGGAACCTCACAAGAATGTACGTGGGATACCAGGTAGGATTCTATATGTGCATGTAAAAATACATGTGCTGAATAGGCTACAGAGAAAGGGAGACAGGAATTTACATATTTGTTAACTTTACAAACACATGGAGAACTACTTCTCTTAAATTGGACTAGATTTATAACTCCTAGCCTTTATAATGCCAAAGGAAAGTCCAATTATACACCATGCCTCCTCTGAACTTCATGTATTGCTATTCTGTTTGGGTTATATTCCTCCATCATATCAGGATTGGTAATCAGAGTCTAGGAGGGTATGGGTTAGTGTCAGGGATTCAGTATTTTGAATGGAAAATAGGAAAATGAATCCAATGTGTATGCAATTATGTGCTACACAAAAATCTTCCCACTCTCATCAAGAACATTAATGCCTTGACATTACCTTTGCCCCAAGTAAGACACAATTCGAAGAGAAGAGTTAGAAAATCTGTGAATACATATATACAATGGAAAATGCTCAGGAGTTCACAACCTTGGAGGTGGTAGAGGAGCTTCCATAAGTAAGGGACAAGGTAAACACTCCACAAACATGGAGCTCTGCTGGCCTAAAGACTTCTTGGGAAACTGCCTCTGAGTTTGGACACTTGAAATATATGTTGTTGTCAGGAGCTTTATCTTCCTTTGTAGTGAGACCATCAAAGCTTGTTCTGCATCTATGTGACCGGGAGGACATGGTTTCTGATTTTCCAATGAACATGAGGCAGCAGTGCTGAATTCTCTCTTTGTAGGTAAACTGTGGCCACTGGGGTCTAAGTGTTTCCCCGTGTGGACTGTGAGGCCATTTGGTCATCCTCCACTTTTCCTGGTGTTTCTTGCTGCTTCACTGGGAGTTTCCTATTTGCTTCATGAAATACAAGGAGTTCAACTGGGACAGAGTGCTGGAGGGAGTTCTGTCACGTGTGCTGACTCAGGGTCCGAGGAGAATGCACCAACCAGGCTTCTATCCCACAGAGCTTGCCCCCTTGACCATAGCAACCTGATTCTGAACATTGCCCGGAAACCTCTCCATATAACAAGATGCCTTTACATATAAGGGTCTGCTGGCTGCACCGTGTCAGTCACAAGCCATGTGGAAGCCAATGGCAGATCCACATGGCCCCACCACAGATGTTTTATCACACACCTGCACACCACTGCTCTAGGCCCACTCATCAGCAGGCTCCAACTTACTGGCATCTCTGTTCTACACCATTTTCATGAAACCCAGTCAATCAAGGCACTGTCTGGTACACTCATGATCAGCAACAGGACATCCAAAGGTTCTCCAGTGCCACCTGGTCATGGGAATTTCAAAAATTTCATGGTATTTATCAAGCCATTTTTCAAGGATGAACTTGGAGGCACTGTGGGTTTCTATTCATTCAGGAACCACTAAATGGTGAGGAAGCTCCTTTCAATGAAAGCTCTAGAGGAACACTCAGAGGCAAGGCTTCCCAAGAGTGGCCAAAAGGTCACATCAAGCCAGGCCCATTGAGGTCTACAATGTGAGGTCCCTGTGTGTTTTGACTCTCAATTATGGCTGGAAGGTCTTTAAGAAAAAAATCATGTTATATCCTGGCTGAGATTCCCAGTGCTCTGTGCAAAGCCACCCTGGACCTAGATCTCAGTTTCCAAGGGCAACTCTCATGCGTGGCCTCCTAAATTCCCAACACAATTCATGGCAATACTTCTCTGAGTTCAGTTCCAGAACTCAGTCTATAAGGAGAATCACGCCAGAGTTCAAGACCAGGTGGACCAAGTCATCCCTTCCAACCGCCACAGAAATGACCACAATTCAAACCAAAACACTGCCACATGTCCCTCATCTTCTTCCATATAGACACTCATCATAACCTCTGGCTGGAGGTTTCCATGAGGGGGGCAGCCCAAGACAGTGTCTAGAATAAGCTCCCTTGCCCCTCATTTGCCTAATGTCTGGGTGGCCTGGACACCCTTACTGTGACCAAGGAGTGATCAAATAGGCCTGCCATTAATACTGCTCTACTTCTCCAATTTGAGGCCTACTGACTTTCGGGTATAGATTCTTTTTGTGTATTGGAGACATGAGAAAACCCAAGAACCTATGGGCTAGCCTCTGCAGGGCTTTGAAGAACTCATTTGACCCAAAGGATCCCTATTCTCACTTGATGGAGGTCAGGAACTTTCCAGAGGAAAGCGAGAGACTTCATCCACAATGACTGCTCTTTTTGCCATTTTGGCTTTGGATGCACACATGGGATCTTTCGTTAATCCATCAGGTGCTGAGAATCTAAGCCACAGCCTCACACAGGGCCAAGAGGCTGATTCACACACATCCCTTTGCACAGGAATTAAGCAAAAAGCCACAGGTGATGCCCATTCATTTCCATTTGAAAACTGTTTACTTCAGGCTTCACAAAGGGGTAGCCTGAGGCAAAGACCTTCCTGACAGTCAGGGCAACAGAACAATAGGTAAGCAAAAGGCCCAAAGCAGGGTTTCTCCACTGACACTTTACTGGTCACACTGATATCTAAGTTTTCTGAGATGCTTGCCATTCCCTTCAGTTATCCAGTACATGGCCATGTCACAGAGCTGGGAGGTGGTACATATCTTGGACACAAAACCATGAGCCTATTCTGGAGAGTGGCCAGAATTCAGGAAGAAAACAGGAACTTAGCAAGATAGTAGGTAGGTGTTGCCCATAGATAAGGGAAGCCCCAGTCCATTCATAAATCGGAAAAGATGAATGCTGGAAAGTTTTCTACTAGACAGGACACATCCATTGATTCATTCTCTTTTCCAATGTCTACAACCAGGGATACAGTGGGATACACAGACATAGAAACACTCGCCTTGTCAAACGTCTTACTAGAAACAGGCCACTAAAAAAGAAACAAACTGCCTTTCCTACCTATTCTCAGAACATGAGACAAAACCATAAACTCACAACAACACCCACTAAGGCACCTCCTTCCCCCAAGTAGGTCTGTGACTATCCAGAGTGTCTTCTGTCTGGTGGGCCATTCAATGTTCCCCCAAAATGGCCCGTCCTCTCTCAGATCTGGCCTCCTTGGCCTACTCAATGAACTTGTCAGGAGCCACCAGTGAGCCACTCACTACCTGCTTTCTCAGAACTAAGTCCCCTCTTCAGAGCTTTCCTGGCATTTGGTCATCCTCACATCAGTAGGTACCAAGAAAGACTGACTCTGTCCTTGGTAAATGCAAACAAGTGAGCCCACTGGGACTGGGACTGAAACTGGCTCTGGGTGCCTGGCTTCCTGGTTGCCAAGTTCAGAGAGTTCCATCACAAAAGAAGTGAGGTGAGGTCACTTCCTTCAGGAACTGAATGAGGTCACTGCCTTGGCAACCAAATTGTCCTAACAGTTGCTTCCAAGGGTCCTATGAGATGGAGGCTGCCCCTGCTTCCTGTGACACTTTCACAAGTTAGAATGGTATATCCTCCATAGGCACCCAGGAACAGCTTTCCACACAGGCCTGGTTTGGTCCATCTTGTCTACATTAAGAAGTGTGCGGCTCATTCAGACACAACCCTTCATCCTGACCAGGTTGTTTGCCATGGAAGATGACTTTTGCTCTCTCATGTCCTTCAGAGCTGCCTACATCTTCTCCAGGGATCATTTGTGCATGGACCTTTGAGTTCTCAGCAGGTGGAAGATCCCCTACATTCCTCTCTTGTAAGATCAACTCTGTCCCTGCTCTTCTGTAAAGTTGGATTGAGGAAACAGTGTATGGTTAGGGGTAAGAACATGTTTGATTTGGGTTAGGAATCATTCTACTGGATGAAGAATGGTATTGGGAACCTGCGATATTTATAATAATATATAGGTGAAGTATATGTATGAAAACAGAAATCTAAGTAAGCTTTGAAGCCCAGAAGGGCATTGGGCCCTTGACTGGGATACTTAGCTTTGAATTACATTCTGCACAGATGTCTCAGATAAATTGATACACAATGGCATAAGACCTTGTACCTTGCATGATTGAATGTGGAAGAGAACATCCATTCAAAAAGGGATTGTAGGTAGGATTAGGAAGATAGTCAGTAGGTTTACGAAGAAGAGTGATTATAACATTTGGACCAAAAGTTCTTTAGCAGTAGGGTGTCAGTTAGAGAGTAGATGTAAATGTCAGCACATGTGAAGAGTCAGTCACAAGAATGAATATGGGAAATTATGTAGGAAAGCAGATATCAATAGAGACATTGGGAAATCAGTCAAAGTATAAAGTGAGTGATAGGATTAGATATTTTCAACAGGGTTGAGGTTGAATATGTAATCTTAGGACGAAGCAACTGTGTAGTCACCAATAGGATTGACATTTGAGAGCATTAGGCACCTGGACAAGGATGTTTTTAGTAATCCATGCTCACTTTCCATTTAGACTTTGGTACAATCATAAGTGTGAACTTCGCATTATGTGTCCAGAATATCACTGTGATAAAATGTATATGTAGATCAGGTGACATGAGTATTTCTTCCACCATTTCTGGGAGCAATATCTTGAAGACGTATTGATTAGTATTTGGGGGCACCAATAGGTGTATCCTGTGTCTATGAAAATAGAGATAATGCATGAACAGACCATACTGCGAATAAATAATATAACTGGTTCCAATTTACATAATGGATTGAACTGATACCTGAAAATATATAGGAAATCTAATATTGATACACAATCATTCATTCCAACCAGTTATATATCTAATGGTAATATTAGGGTTACGGTTTACCATGAAGGCTGTGTGATATTTGCTTGAAAAGTGATTATGGAAATTGAAAATAATGTTTTTGGAAAGAAGTCTCATGAAATGACCAGTCCAGAAACATACAGGAGTACATGTGTTCTGAAGCAGGAAGTGATTGAAAGTGAACCAAATGCCTGGAAATTTGTGAACTTGTGGAAGAAATATATATCCTATGATGTGCATCAACTGAAGAAATAGTGATGTACCAGTGTCGAAAAAAAAAGAAACGTCAAAATACACACCATGTATCATAGGAATCTACTTGCATTGATGCTAAACTCGGTCAGTTACTGTAGAAATATTAGGATTTCTAAGCACCATTCACTAGGAAACAAATGTGTATTTCAGGTGGATTAATACTTCTGAGAATAATCTTTAGAAAAGATGATTATAAATCCACATACATGGACATGAATGAATTTAGGGAGTGTATAATAAGACACATATATTTCATACTTTGAAAAATCTGGAGAGTGTGTGTGTGTGTATATATATATATATATATATATATATATATATATATATACACACACACACACACACACATTCAAACAAAACACAGAGAGACTTTAAAAAGTAGAAATATATATGCCAATCAAAATTCATCATGAAATATATATCATCCACAGATCCAAAAATATTTAATTTACTGAACATGGATTTATGTATCATGTTGTTCAAGTAGAAAGCTCACCATAGGTTGAAATTTCAGTTCCAACAGCGTTTAGGAGGAGTGATCTCTTCCCACAATTTGTATCTGCCATGTCAGGAACCTCACAAGAATGTACGTGGGATACCAGGTAGGATTCTATATGTGCATGTAAAAATACATGTGCTGAATAGGCTACAGAGAAAGGGAGACAGGAATTTACATATTTGTTAACTTTACAAACACATGGAGAACTACTTCTCTTAAATTGGACTAGATTTATAACTCCTAGCCTTTATAATGCCAAAGGAAAGTCCAATTATACACCATGCCTCCTCTGAACTTCATGTATTGCTATTCTGTTTGGGTTATATTCCTCCATCATATCAGGATTGGTAATCAGAGTCTAGGAGGGTATGGGTTAGTGTCAGGGATTCAGTATTTTGAATGGAAAATAGGAAAATGAATCCAATGTGTATGCAATTATGTGCTACACAAAAATCTTCCCACTCTCATCAAGAACATTAATGCCTTGACATTACCTTTGCCCCAAGTAAGACACAATTCGAAGAGAAGAGTTAGAAAATCTGTGAATACATATATACAATGGAAAATGCTCAGGAGTTCACAACCTTGGAGGTGGTAGAGGAGCTTCCATAAGTAAGGGACAAGGTAAACACTCCACAAACATGGAGCTCTGCTGGCCTAAAGACTTCTTGGGAAACTGCCTCTGAGTTTGGACACTTGAAATATATGTTGTTGTCAGGAGCTTTATCTTCCTTTGTAGTGAGACCATCAAAGCTTGTTCTGCATCTATGTGACCGGGAGGACATGGTTTCTGATTTTCCAATGAACATGAGGCAGCAGTGCTGAATTCTCTCTTTGTAGGTAAACTGTGGCCACTGGGGTCTAAGTGTTTCCCCGTGTGGACTGTGAGGCCATTTGGTCATCCTCCACTTTTCCTGGTGTTTCTTGCTGCTTCACTGGGAGTTTCCTATTTGCTTCATGAAATACAAGGAGTTCAACTGGGACAGAGTGCTGGAGGGAGTTCTGTCACGTGTGCTGACTCAGGGTCCGAGGAGAATGCACCAACCAGGCTTCTATCCCACAGAGCTTGCCCCCTTGACCATAGCAACCTGATTCTGAACATTGCCCGGAAACCTCTCCATATAACAAGATGCCTTTACATATAAGGGTCTGCTGGCTGCACCGTGTCAGTCACAAGCCATGTGGAAGCCAATGGCAGATCCACATGGCCCCACCACAGATGTTTTATCACACACCTGCACACCACTGCTCTAGGCCCACTCATCAGCAGGCTCCAACTTACTGGCATCTCTGTTCTACACCGTTTTCATGAAACCCAGTCAATCAAGGCACTGTCTGGTACACTCATGATCAGCAACAGGACATCCAAAGGTTCTCCAGTGCCACCTGGTCATGGGAATTTCAAAAATTTCATGGTATTTATCAAGCCATTTTTCAAGGATGAACTTGGAGGCACTGTGGGTTTCTATTCATTCAGGAACCACTAAATGGTGAGGAAGCTCCTTTCAATGAAAGCTCTAGAGGAACACTCAGAGGCAAGGCTTCCCAAGAGTGGCCAAAAGGTCACATCAAGCCAGGCCCATTGAGGTCTACAATGTGAGGTCCCTGTGTGTTTTGACTCTCAATTATGGCTGGAAGGTCTTTAAGAAAAAAATCATGTTATATCCTGGCTGAGAATCCCAGTGCTCTGTGCAAAGCCACCCTGGACCTAGATCTCAGTTTCCAAGGGCAACTCTCATGCGTGGCCTCCTAAATTCCCAACACAATTCATGGCAATACTTCTCTGAGTTCAGTTCCAGAACTCAGTCTATATGGAGAATCACGCCAGAGTTCAAGACCAGGTGGACCAAGTCATCCCTTCCAACCGCCACAGAAATGACCACAATTCAAACCAAAACACTGCCACATGTCCCTCATCTTCTTCCATATAGACACTCATCATAACCTCTGGCTGGAGGTTTCCATGAGGGGGGCAGCCCAAGACAGTGTCTAGAATAAGCTCCCTTGCCCCTCATTTGCCTAATGTCTGGGTGGCCTGGACACCCTTACTGTGACCAAGGAGTGATCAAATAGGCCTGCCATTAATACTGCTCTACTTCTCCAATTTGAGGCCTACTGACTTTCGGGTATAGATTCTTTTTGTGTATTGGAGACATGAGAAAACCCAAGAACCTATGGGCTAGCCTCTGCAGGGCTTTGAAGAACTCATTTGACCCAAAGGATCCCTATTCTCACTTGATGGAGGTCAGGAACTTTCCAGAGGAAAGCGAGAGACTTCATCCACAATGACTGCTCTTTTTGCCATTTTGGCTTTGGATGCACACATGGGATCTTTCGTTAATCCATCAGGTGCTGAGAATCTAAGCCACAGCCTCACACAGGGCCAAGAGGCTGATTCACACACATCCCTTTGCACAGGAATTAAGCAAAAAGCCACAGGTGATGCCCATTCATTTCCATTTGAAAACTGTTTACTTCAGGCTTCACAAAGGGGTAGCCTGAGGCAAAGACCTTCCTGACAGTCAGGGCAACAGAACAATAGGTAAGCAAAAGGCCCAAAGCAGGGTTTCTCCACTGACACTTTACTGGTCACACTGATATCTAAGTTTTCTGAGATGCTTGCCATTCCCTTCAGTTATCCAGTACATGGCCATGTCACAGAGCTGGGAGGTGGTACATATCTTGGACACAAAACCATGAGCCTATTCTGGAGAGTGGCCAGAATTCAGGAAGAAAACAGGAACTTAGCAAGATAGTAGGTGTTGCCCATAGATAAGGGAAGCCCCAGTCCATTCATAAATCGGAAAAGATGAATGCTGGAAAGTTTTCTACTAGACAGGACACATCCATTGATTCATTCTCTTTTCCAATGTCTACAACCAGGGATACAGTGGGATACACAGACATAGAAACACTCGCCTTGTCAAACGTCTTACTAGAAACAGGCCACTAAAAAAGAAACAAACTGCCTTTCCTACCTATTCTCAGAACATGAGACAAAACCATAAACTCACAACAACACCCACTAAGGCACCTCCTTCCCCCAAGTAGGTCTGTGACTATCCAGAGTGTCTTCTGTCTGGTGGGCCATTCAATGTTCCCCCAAAATGGCCCGTCCTCTCTCAGATCTGGCCTCCTTGGCCTACTCAATGAACTTGTCAGGAGCCACCAGTGAGCCACTCACTACCTGCTTTCTCAGAACTAAGTCCCCTCTTCAGAGCTTTCCTGGCATTTGGTCATCCTCACATCAGTAGGTACCAAGAAAGACTGACTCTGTCCTTGGTAAATGCAAACAAGTGAGCCCACTGGGACTGGGACTGAAACTGGCTCTGGGTGCCTGGCTTCCTGGTTGCCAAGTTCAGAGAGTTCCATCACAAAAGAAGTGAGGTGAGGTCACTTCCTTCAGGAACTGAATGAGGTCACTGCCTTGGCAACCAAATTGTCCTAACAGTTGCTTCCAAGGGTCCTATGAGATGGAGGCTGCCCCTGCTTCCTGTGACACTTTCACAAGTTAGAATGGTATATCCTCCATAGGCACCCAGGAACAGCTTTCCACACAGGCCTGGTTTGGTCCATCTTGTCTACATTAAGAAGTGTGCGGCTCATTCAGACACAACCCTTCATCCTGACCAGGTTGTTTGCCATGGAAGATGACTTTTGCTCTCTCATGTCCTTCAGAGCTGCCTACATCTTCTCCAGGGATCATTTGTGCATGGACCTTTGAGTTCTCAGCAGGTGGAAGATCCCCTACATTCCTCTCTTGTAAGATCAACTCTGTCCCTGCTCTTCTGTAAAGTTGGATTGAGGAAACAGTGTATGGTTAGGGGTAAGAACATGTTTGATTTGGGTTAGGAATCATTCTACTGGATGAAGAATGGTATTGGGAACCTGCGATATTTATAATAATATATAGGTGAAGTATATGTATGAAAACAGAAATCTAAGTAAGCTTTGAAGCCCAGAAGGGCATTGGGCCCTTGACTGGGATACTTAGCTTTCAATTACATTCTGCACAGATGTCTCAGATAAATTGATATACAATGGCATAAGACCTTGTACCTTGCATGATTGAATGTGGAAGAGAACATCCATTCAAAAAGGGATTGTAGGTAGGATTAGGAAGATAGTCAGTAGGTTTACGAAGAAGAGTGATTATAACATTTGGACCAAAAGTTCTTTAGCAGTAGGGTGTCAGTTAGAGAGTAGATGTAAATGTCAGCACATGTGAAGAGTCAGTCACAAGAATGAATATGGGAAATTATGTAGGAAAGCAGATATCAATAGAGACATTGGGAAATCAGCCAAAGTATAAAGTGAGTGATAGGATTAGATATTTTCAACAGGGTTGAGGTTGAATATGTAATCTTAGGACGAAGCAACTGTGTAGTCACCAATAGGATTGACATTTGAGAGCATTATTCACCTGGACAAGGATGTTTTTAGTAATCCATGCTCACTTTCCATTTAGACTTTGGTACAATCATAAGTGTGAACTTCGCATTATGTGTCCAGAATATCACTGTGATAAAATGTATATGTAGATCAGGTGACGTGAGTATTTCTTCCACCATTTCTGGGAGCAATATCTTGAAGACGTATTGATTAGTATTTGGGGGCACCAATAGGTGTACCCTGTGTCTATGAAAATAGAGATAATGCATGAACAGACCATACTGCGAATAAATAATATAACTGGTTCCAATTTACATAATGGATTGAACTGATACCTGAAAATATATAGGAAATCTAATATTGATACACAATCATTCATTCCAACCAGTTATATATCTAATGGTAATATTAGGGTTACGGTTTACCATGAAGGCTGTGTGATATTTGCTTGAAAAGTGATTATGGAAATTGAAAATAATGTTTTTGGAAAGAAGTCTCATGAAATGACCAGTCCAGAAACATACAGGAGTACATGTGTTCTGAAGCAGGAAGTGTTTGAAAGTGAACCAAATGCCTGGAAATTTGTGAACTTGTGGAAGAAATATATATCCTATGATGTGCATCAACTGAAGAAATAGTGATGTACCAGTGTCGAAAAAAAAAGAAACGTCAAAATACACACCATGTATCATACGAATCTACTTGCATTGATGCTAAACTCGGTCAGTTACGGTAGAAATATTAGGATTTCTAAGCACCATTCACTAGGAAACAAATGTGTATTTCAGGTGGATTAATACTTCTGAGAATAATCTTTAGAAAAGATGATTATAAATCCACATACATGGACATGAATGAATTTAGGGAGTGTATAATAAGACACATATATTTCATACTTTGAAAAATCTGGAGAGTGTGTGTGTGTGTGTATATATATATATATACACACACACACACACACACACACACACACACACACATTCAAACAAAACACAGAGAGACTTTAAAAAGTAGAAATATATATGCCAATCAAAATTCATCATGAAATATATATCATCCACAGATCCAAAAATATTTAATTTACTGAACATGGATTTATGTATCATGTTGTTCAAGTAGAAAGCTCACCATAGGTTGAAATTTCAGTTCCAACAGCGTTTAGGAGGAGTGATCTCTTCCCACAATTTGTATCTGCCATGTCAGGAACCTCACAAGAATGTACGTGGGATACCAGGTAGGATTCTATATGTGCATGTAAAAATACATGTGCTGAATAGGCTACAGAGAAAGGGAGACAGGAATTTACATATTTGTTAACTTTACAAACACATGGAGAACTACTTCTCTTAAATTGGACTAGATTTATAACTCCTAGCCTTTATAATGCCAAAGGAAAGTCCAATTATACACCATGCCTCCTCTGAACTTCATGTATTGCTATTCTGTTTGGGTTATATTCCTCCATCATATCAGGATTGGTAATCAGAGTCTAGGAGGGTATGGGTTAGTGTCAGGGATTCAGTATTTTGAATGGAAAATAGGAAAATGAATCCAATGTGTATGCAATTATGTGCTACACAAAAATCTTCCCACTCTCATCAAGAACATTAATGCCTTGACATTACCTTTGCCCCAAGTAAGACACAATTCGAAGAGAAGAGTTAGAAAATCTGTGAATACATATATACAATGGAAAATGCTCAGGAGTTCACAACCTTGGAGGTGGTAGAGGAGCTTCCATAAGTAAGGGACAAGGTAAACACTCCACAAACATGGAGCTCTGCTGGCCTAAAGACTTCTTGGGAAACTGCCTCTGAGTTTGGACACTTGAAATATATGTTGTTGTCAGGAGCTTTATCTTCCTTTGTAGTGAGACCATCAAAGCTTGTTCTGCATCTATGTGACCGGGAGGACATGGTTTCTGATTTTCCAATGAACATGAGGCAGCAGTGCTGAATTCTCTCTTTGTAGGTAAACTGTGGCCACTGGGGTCTAAGTGTTTCCCCGTGTGGACTGTGAGGCCATTTGGTCATCCTCCACTTTTCCTGGTGTTTCTTGCTGCTTCACTGGGAGTTTCCTATTTGCTTCATGAAATACAAGGAGTTCAACTGGGACACAGTGCTGGAGGGAGTTCTGTCACGTGTGCTGACTCAGGGTCCGAGGAGAATGCACCAACCAGGCTTCTATCCCACAGAGCTTGCCCCCTTGACCATAGCAACCTGATTCTGAACATTGCCCGGAAACCTCTCCATATAACAAGATGCCTTTACATATAAGGGTCTGCTGGCTGCACCGTGTCAGTCACAAGCCATGTGGAAGCCAATGGCAGATCCACATGGCCCCACCACAGATGTTTTATCACACACCTGCACACCACTGCTCTAGGCCCACTCATCAGCAGGCTCCAACTTACTGGCATCTCTGTTCTACACCGTTTTCATGAAACCCAGTCAATCAAGGCACTGTCTGGTACACTCATGATCAGCAACAGGACATCCAAAGGTTCTCCAGTGCCACCTGGTCATGGGAATTTCAAAAATTCCATGGTGTTTATCAAGCCATTTTTCAAGGATGAACTTGGAGGCACTGTGGGTTTCTATTCATTCAGGAACCACTAAATGGTGAGGAAGCTCATTTCAATGAAAGCTCTAGAGGAACACTCAGAGGCAAGGCTTCCCAAGAGTGGCCAAAAGGTCACATCAAGCCAGGCCCATTGAGGTCTACAATGTGAGGTCCCTGTGTGTTTTGACTCTCAATTATGGCTGGAAGGTCTTTAAGAAAAAAATCATGTTATATCCTGGCTGAGATTCCCAGTGCTCTGTGCAAAGCCACCCTGGACCTAGATCTCAGTTTCCAAGGGCAACTCTCATGCGTGGCCTCCTAAATTCCCAACACAATTCATGGCAATACTTCTCTGAGTTCAGTTCCAGAACTCAGTCTATAAGGAGAATCACGCCAGAGTTCAAGACCAGGTGGACCAAGTCATCCCTTCCAACCGCCACAGAAATGACCACAATTCAAACCAAAACACTGCCACATGTCCCTCATCTTCTTCCATATAGACACTCATCATAACCTCTGGCTGGAGGTTTCCATGAGGGGGGCAGCCCAAGACAGTGTCTAGAATAAGCTCCCTTGCCCCTCATTTGCCTAATGTCTGGGTGGCCTGGACACCCTTACTGTGACCAAGGAGTGATCAAATAGGCCTGCCATTAATACTGCTCTACTTCTCCAATTTGAGGCCTACTGACTTTCGGGTATAGATTCTTTTTGTGTATTGGAGACATGAGAAAACCCAAGAACCTATGGGCTAGCCTCTGCAGGGCTTTGAAGAACTCATTTGACCCAAAGGATCCCTATTCTCACTTGATGGAGGTCAGGAACTTTCCAGAGGAAAGCGAGAGACTTCATCCACAATGACTGCTCTTTTTGCCATTTTGGCTTTGGATGCACACATGGGATCTTTCGTTAATCCATCAGGTGCTGAGAATCTAAGCCACAGCCTCACACAGGGCCAAGAGGCTGATTCACACACATCCCTTTGCACAGGAATTAAGCAAAAAGCCACAGGTGATGCCCATTCATTTCCATTTGAAAACTGTTTACTTCAGGCTTCACAAAGGGGTAGCCTGAGGCAAAGACCTTCCTGACAGTCAGGGCAACAGAACAATAGGTAAGCAAAAGGCCCAAAGCAGGGTTTCTCCACTGACACTTTACTGGTCACACTGATATCTAAGTTTTCTGAGATGCTTGCCATTCCCTTCAGTTATCCAGTACATGGCCATGTCACAGAGCTGGGAGGTGGTACATATCTTGGACACAAAACCATGAGCCTATTCTGGAGAGTGGCCAGAATTCAGGAAGAAAACAGGAACTTAGCAAGATAGTAGGTGTTGCCCATAGATAAGGGAAGCCCCAGTCCATTCATAAATCGGAAAAGATGAATGCTGGAAAGTTTTCTACTAGACAGGACACATCCATTGATTCATTCTCTTTTCCAATGTCTACAACCAGGGATACAGTGGGATACACAGACATAGAAACACTCGCCTTGTCAAACGTCTTACTAGAAACAGGCCACTAAAAAAGAAACAAACTGCCTTTCCTACCTATTCTCAGAACATGAGACAAAACCATAAACTCACAACAACACCCACTAAGGCACCTCCTTCCCCCAAGTAGGTCTGTGACTATCCAGAGTGTCTTCTGTCTGGTGGGCCATTCAATGTTCCCCCAAAATGGCCCGTCCTCTCTCAGATCTGGCCTCCTTGGCCTACTCAATGAACTTGTCAGGAGCCACCAGTGAGCCACTCACTACCTGCTTTCTCAGAACTAAGTCCCCTCTTCAGAGCTTTCCTGGCATTTGGTCATCCTCACATCAGTAGGTACCAAGAAAGACTGACTCTGTCCTTGGTAAATGCAAACAAGTGAGCCCACTGGGACTGGGACTGAAACTGGCTCTGGGTGCCTGGCTTCCTGGTTGCCAAGTTCAGAGAGTTCCATCACAAAAGAAGTGAGGTGAGGTCACTTCCTTCAGGAACTGAATGAGGTCACTGCCTTGGCAACCAAATTGTCCTAACAGTTGCTTCCAAGGGTCCTATGAGATGGAGGCTGCCCCTGCTTCCTGTGACACTTTCACAAGTTAGAATGGTATATCCTCCATAGGCACCCAGGAACAGCTTTCCACACAGGCCTGGTTTGGTCCATCTTGTCTACATTAAGAAGTGTGCGGCTCATTCAGACACAACCCTTCATCCTGACCAGGTTGTTTGCCATGGAAGATGACTTTTGCTCTCTCATGTCCTTCAGAGCTGCCTACATCTTCTCCAGGGATCATTTCTGCATGGACCTTTGAGTTCTCAGCAGGTGGAAGATCCCCTACATTCCTCTCTTGTAAGATCAACTCTGTCCCTGCTCTTCTGTAAAGTTGGATTGAGGAAACAGTGTATGGTTAGGGGTAAGAACATGTTTGATTTGGGTTAGGAATCATTCTACTGGATGAAGAATGGTATTGGGAACCTGCGATATTTATAATAATATATAGGTGAAGTATATGTATGAAAACAGAAATCTAAGTAAGCTTTGAAGCCCAGAAGGGCATTGGGCCCTTGACTGGGATACTTAGCTTTCAATTACATTCTGCACAGATGTCTCAGATAAATTGATATACAATGGCATAAGACCTTGTACCTTGCATGATTGAATGTGGAAGAGAACATCCATTCAAAAAGGGATTGTAGGTAGGATTAGGAAGATAGTCAGTAGGTTTACGAAGAAGAGTGATTATAACATTTGGACCAAAAGTTCTTTAGCAGTAGGGTGTCAGTTAGAGAGTAGATGTAAATGTCAGCACATGTGAAGAGTCAGTCACAAGAATGAATATGGGAAATTATGTAGGAAAGCAGATATCAATAGAGACATTGGGAAATCAGCCAAAGTATAAAGTGAGTGATAGGATTAGATATTTTCAACAGGGTTGAGGTTGAATATGTAATCTTAGGACGAAGCAACTGTGTAGTCACCAATAGGATTGACATTTGAGAGCATTATTCACCTGGACAAGGATGTTTTTAGTAATCCATGCTCACTTTCCATTTAGACTTTGGTACAATCATAAGTGTGAACTTCGCATTATGTGTCCAGAATATCACTGTGATAAAATGTATATGTAGATCAGGTGACGTGAGTATTTCTTCCACCATTTCTGGGAGCAATATCTTGAAGACGTATTGATTAGTATTTGGGGGCACCAATAGGTGTACCCTGTGTCTATGAAAATAGAGATAATGCATGAACAGACCATACTGCGAATAAATAATATAACTGGTTCCAATTTACATAATGGATTGAACTGATACCTGAAAATATATAGGAAATCTAATATTGATACACAATCATTCATTCCAACCAGTTATATATCTAATGGTAATATTAGGGTTACGGTTTACCATGAAGGCTGTGTGATATTTGCTTGAAAAGTGATTATGGAAATTGAAAATAATGTTTTTGGAAAGAAGTCTCATGAAATGACCAGTCCAGAAACATACAGGAGTACATGTGTTCTGAAGCAGGAAGTGTTTGAAAGTGAACCAAATGCCTGGAAATTTGTGAACTTGTGGAAGAAATATATATCCTATGATGTGCATCAACTGAAGAAATAGTGATGTACCAGTGTCGAAAAAAAAAGTAACGTCAAAATACACACCATGTATCATACGAATCTACTTGCATTGATGCTAAACTCGGTCAGTTACGGTAGAAATATTAGGATTTCTAAGCACCATTCACTAGGAAACAAATGTGTATTTCAGGTGGATTAATACTTCTGAGAATAATCTTTAGAAAAGATGATTATAAATCCACATACATGGACATGAATGAATTTAGGGAGTGTATAATAAGACACATATATTTCATACTTTGAAAAATCTGGAGAGTGTGTGTGTGTGTGTATATATATATATATATATATACACACACACACACACACACACACACACACACATTCAAACAAAACACAGAGAGACTTTAAAAAGTAGAAATATATATGCCAATCAAAATTCATCATGAAATATATATCATCCACAGATCCAAAAATATTTAATTTACTGAACATGGATTTATGTATCATGTTGTTCAAGTAGAAAGCTCACCATAGGTTGAAATTTCAGTTCCAACAGCGTTTAGGGGGAGTGATCTCTTCCCACAATTTGTATCTGCCATGTCAGGAACCTCACAAGAATGTACGTGGGATACCAGGTAGGATTCTATATGTGCATGTAAAAATACATGTGCTGAATAGGCTACAGAGAAAGGGAGACAGGAATTTACATATTTGTTAACTTTACAAACACATGGAGAACTACTTCTCTTAAATTGGACTAGATTTATAACTCCTAGCCTTTATAATGCCAAAGGAAAGTCCAATTATACACCATGCCTCCTCTGAACTTCATGTATTGCTATTCTGTTTGGGTTATATTCCTCCATCATATCAGGATTGGTAATCAGAGTCTAGGAGGGTATGGGTTAGTGTCAGGGATTCAGTATTTTGAATGGAAAATAGGAAAATGAATCCAATGTGTATGCAATTATGTGCTACACAAAAATCTTCCCACTCTCATCAAGAACATTAATGCCTTGACATTACCTTTGCCCCAAGTAAGACACAATTCGAAGAGAAGTGTTAGAAAATCTGTGAATACATATATACAATGGAAAATGCTCAGGAGTTCACAACCTTGGAGGTGGTAGAGGAGCTTCCATAAGTAAGGGACAAGGTAAACACTCCACAAACATGGAGCTCTGCTGGCCTAAAGACTTCTTGGGAAACTGCCTCTGAGTTTGGACACTTGAAATATATGTTGTTGTCAGGAGCTTTATCTTCCTTTGTAGTGAGACCATCAAAGCTTGTTCTGCATCTATGTGACCGGGAGGACATGGTTTCTGATTTTCCAATGAACATGAGGCAGCAGTGCTGAATTCTCTCTTTGTAGGTAAACTGTGGCCACTGGGGTCTAAGTGTTTCCCCGTGTGGACTGTGAGGCCATTTGGTCATCCTCCACTTTTCCTGGTGTTTCTTGCTGCTTCACTGGGAGTTTCCTATTTGCTTCATGAAATACAAGGAGTTCAACTGGGACAGAGTGCTGGAGGGAGTTCTGTCATGTGTGCTGACTCAGGGTCCGAGGAGAATGCACCAACCAGGCTTCTATCCCACAGAGCTTGCCCCCTTGACCATAGCAACCTGATTCTGAACATTGCCCGGAAACCTCTCCATATAACAAGATGCCTTTACATATAAGGGTCTGCTGGCTGCACCGTGTCAGTCACAAGCCATGTGGAAGCCAATGGCAGATCCACATGGCCCCACCACAGATGTTTTATCACACACCTGCACACCACTGCTCTAGGCCCACTCATCAGCAGGCTCCAACTTACTGGCATCTCTGTTCTACACCGTTTTCATGAAACCCAGTCAATCAAGGCACTGTCTGGTACACTCATGATCAGCAACAGGACATCCAAAGGTTCTCCAGTGCCACCTGGTCATGGGAATTTCAAAAATTTCATGGTATTTATCAAGCCATTTTTCAAGGATGAACTTGGAGGCACTGTGGGTTTCTATTCATTCAGGAACCACTAAATGGTGAGGAAGCTCATTTCAATGAAAGCTCTAGAGGAACACTCAGAGGCAAGGCTTCCCAAGAGTGGCCAAAAGGTCACATCAAGCCAGGCCCATTGAGGTCTACAATGTGAGGTCCCTGTGTGTTTTGACTCTCAATTATGGCTGGAAGGTCTTTAAGAAAAAAATCATGTTATATCCTGGCTGAGATTCCCAGTGCTCTGTGCAAAGCCACCCTGGACCTAGATCTCAGTTTCCAAGGGCAACTCTCATGCGTGGCCTCCTAAATTCCCAACACAATTCATGGCAATACTTCTCTGAGTTCAGTTCCAGAACTCAGTCTATAAGGAGAATCACGCCAGAGTTCAAGACCAGGTGGACCAAGTCATCCCTTCCAACCGCCACAGAAATGACCACAATTCAAACCAAAACACTGCCACATGTCCCTCATCTTCTTCCATATAGACACTCATCATAACCTCTGGCTGGAGGTTTCCATGAGGGGGGCAGCCCAAGACAGTGTCTAGAATAAGCTCCCTTGCCCCTCATTTGCCTAATGTCTGGGTGGCCTGGACACCCTTACTGTGACCAAGGAGTGATCAAATAGGCCTGCCATTAATACTGCTCTACTTCTCCAATTTGAGGCCTACTGACTTTCGGGTATAGATTCTTTTTGTGTATTGGAGACATGAGAAAACCCAAGAACCTATGGGCTAGCCTCTGCAGGGCTTTGAAGAACTCATTTGACCCAAAGGATCCCTATTCTCACTTGATGGAGGTCAGGAACTTTCCAGAGGAAAGCGAGAGACTTCATCCACAATGACTGCTCTTTTTGCCATTTTGGCTTTGGATGCACACATGGGATCTTTCGTTAATCCATCAGGTGCTGAGAATCTAAGCCACAGCCTCACACAGGGCCAAGAGGCTGATTCACACACATCCCTTTGCACAGGAATTAAGCAAAAAGCCACAGGTGATGCCCATTCATTTCCATTTGAAAACTGTTTACTTCAGGCTTCACAAAGGGGTAGCCTGAGGCAAAGACCTTCCTGACAGTCAGGGCAACAGAACAATAGGTAAGCAAAAGGCCCAAAGCAGGGTTTCTCCACTGACACTTTACTGGTCACACTGATATCTAAGTTTTCTGAGATGCTTGCCATTCCCTTCAGTTATCCAGTACATGGCCATGTCACAGAGCTGGGAGGTGGTACATATCTTGGACACAAAACCATGAGCCTATTCTGGAGAGTGGCCAGAATTCAGGAAGAAAACAGGAACTTAGCAAGATAGTAGGTGTTGCCCATAGATAAGGGAAGCCCCAGTCCATTCATAAATCGGAAAAGATGAATGCTGGAAAGTTTTCTACTAGACAGGACACATCCATTGATTCATTCTCTTTTCCAATGTCTACAACCAGGGATACAGTGGGATACACAGACATAGAAACACTCGCCTTGTCAAACGTCTTACTAGAAACAGGCCACTAAAAAAGAAACAAACTGCCTTTCCTACCTATTCTCAGAACATGAGACAAAACCATAAACTCACAACAACACCCACTAAGGCACCTCCTTCCCCCAAGTAGGTCTGTGACTATCCAGAGTGTCTTCTGTCTGGTGGGCCATTCAATGTTCCCCCAAAATGGCCCGTCCTCTCTCAGATCTGGCCTCCTTGGCCTACTCAATGAACTTGTCAGGAGCCACCAGTGAGCCACTCACTACCTGCTTTCTCAGAACTAAGTCCCCTCTTCAGAGCTTTCCTGGCATTTGGTCATCCTCACATCAGTAGGTACCAAGAAAGACTGACTCTGTCCTTGGTAAATGCAAACAAGTGAGCCCACTGGGACTGGGACTGAAACTGGCTCTGGGTGCCTGGCTTCCTGGTTGCCAAGTTCAGAGAGTTCCATCACAAAAGAAGTGAGGTGAGGTCACTTCCTTCAGGAACTGAATGAGGTCACTGCCTTGGCAACCAAATTGTCCTAACAGTTGCTTCCAAGGGTCCTATGAGATGGAGGCTGCCCCTGCTTCCTGTGACACTTTCACAAGTTAGAATGGTATATCCTCCATAGGCACCCAGGAACAGCTTTCCACACAGGCCTGGTTTGGTCCATCTTGTCTACATTAAGAAGTGTGCGGCTCATTCAGACACAACCCTTCATCCTGACCAGGTTGTTTGCCATGGAAGATGACTTTTGCTCTCTCATGTCCTTCAGAGCTGCCTACATCTTCTCCAGGGATCATTTGTGCATGGACCTTTGAGTTCTCAGCAGGTGGAAGATCCCCTACATTCCTCTCTTGTAAGATCAACTCTGTCCCTGCTCTTCTGTAAAGTTGGATTGAGGAAACAGTGTATGGTTAGGGGTAAGAACATGTTTGATTTGGGTTAGGAATCATTCTACTGGATGAAGAATGGTATTGGGAACCTGCGATATTTATAATAATATATAGGTGAAGTATATGTATGAAAACAGAAATCTAAGTAAGCTTTGAAGCCCAGAAGGGCATTGGGCCCTTGACTGGGATACTTAGCTTTCAATTACATTCTGCACAGATGTCTCAGATAAATTGATATACAATGGCATAAGACCTTGTACCTTGCATGATTGAATGTGGAAGAGAACATCCATTCAAAAAGGGATTGTAGGTAGGATTAGGAAGATAGTCAGTAGGTTTACGAAGAAGAGTGATTATAACATTTGGACCAAAAGTTCTTTAGCAGTAGGGTGTCAGTTAGAGAGTAGATGTAAATGTCAGCACATGTGAAGAGTCAGTCACAAGAATGAATATGGGAAATTATGTAGGAAAGCAGATATCAATAGAGACATTGGGAAATCAGTCAAAGTATAAAGTGAGTGATAGGATTAGATATTTTCAACAGGGTTGAGGTTGAATATGTAATCTTAGGACGAAGCAACTGTGTAGTCACCAATAGGATTGACATTTGAGAGCATTATTCACCTGGACAAGGATGTTTTTAGTAATCCATGCTCACTTTCCATTTAGACTTTGGTACAATCATAAGTGTGAACTTCGCATTATGTGTCCAGAATATCACTGTGATAAAATGTATATGTAGATCAGGTGACGTGAGTATTTCTTCCACCATTTCTGGGAGCAATATCTTGAAGACGTATTGATTAGTATTTGGGGGCACCAATAGGTGTACCCTGTGTCTATGAAAATAGAGATAATGCATGAACAGACCATACTGCGAATAAATAATATAACTGGTTCCAATTTACATAATGGATTGAACTGATACCTGAAAATATATAGGAAATCTAATATTGATACACAATCATTCATTCCAACCAGTTATATATCTAATGGTAATATTAGGGTTACGGTTTACCATGAAGGCTGTGTGATATTTGCTTGAAAAGTGATTATGGAAATTGAAAATAATGTTTTTGGAAAGAAGTCTCATGAAATGACCAGTCCAGAAACATACAGGAGTACATGTGTTCTGAAGCAGGAAGTGATTGAAAGTGAACCAAATGCCTGGAAATTTGTGAACTTGTGGATGAAATATATATCCTATGATGTGCATCAACTGAAGAAATAGTGATGTACCAGTGTCGAAAAAAAAAGAAACGTCAAAATACACACCATGTATCATACGAATCTACTTGCATTGATGCTAAACTCGGTCAGTTACTGTAGAAATATTAGGATTTCTAAGCACCATTCACTAGGAAACAAATGTGTATTTCAGGTGGATTAATACTTCTGAGAATAATCTTTAGAAAAGATGATTATAAATCCACATACATGGACATGAATGAATTTAGGGAGTGTATAATAAGACACATATATTTCATACTTTGAAAAATCTGGAGAGTGTGTGTGTGTGTGTATATATATATATATATATATATACACACACACACACACACACACACACACATTCAAACAAAACACAGAGAGACTTTAAAAAGTAGAAATATATATGCCAATCAAAATTCATCATGAAATATATATCATCCACAGATCCAAAAATATTTAATTTACTGAACATGGATTTATGTATCATGTTGTTCAAGTAGAAAGCTCACCATAGGTTGAAATTTCAGTTCCAACAGCGTTTAGGAGGAGTGATCTCTTCCCACAATTTGTATCTGCCATGTCAGGAACCTCACAAGAATGTACGTGGGATACCAGGTAGGATTCTATATGTGCATGTAAAAATACATGTGCTGAATAGGCTACAGAGAAAGGGAGACAGGAATTTACATATTTGTTAACTTTACAAACACATGGAGAACTACTTCTCTTAAATTGGACTAGATTTATAACTCCTAGCCTTTATAATGCCAAAGGAAAGTCCAATTATACACCATGCCTCCTCTGAACTTCATGTATTGCTATTCTGTTTGGGTTATATTCCTCCATCATATCAGGATTGGTAATCAGAGTCTAGGAGGGTATGGGTTAGTGTCAGGGATTCAGTATTTTGAATGGAAAATAGGAAAATGAATCCAATGTGTATGCAATTATGTGCTACACAAAAATCTTCCCACTCTCATCAAGAACATTAATGCCTTGACATTACCTTTGCCCCAAGTAAGACACAATTCGAAGAGAAGAGTTAGAAAATCTGTGAATACATATATACAATGGAAAATGCTCAGGAGTTCACAACCTTGGAGGTGGTAGAGGAGCTTCCATAAGTAAGGGACAAGGTAAACACTCCACAAACATGGAGCTCTGCTGGCCTAAAGACTTCTTGGGAAACTGCCTCTGAGTTTGGACACTTGAAATATATGTTGTTGTCAGGAGCTTTATCTTCCTTTGTAGTGAGACCATCAAAGCTTGTTCTGCATCTATGTGACCGGGAGGACATGGTTTCTGATTTTCCAATGAACATGAGGCAGCAGTGCTGAATTCTCTCTTTGTAGGTAAACTGTGGCCACTGGGGTCTAAGTGTTTCCCCGTGTGGACTGTGAGGCCATTTGGTCATCCTCCACTTTTCCTGGTGTTTCTTGCTGCTTCACTGGGAGTTTCCTATTTGCTTCATGAAATACAAGGAGTTCAACTGGGACAGAGTGCTGGAGGGAGTTCTGTCACGTGTGCTGACTCAGGGTCCGAGGAGAATGCACCAACCAGGCTTCTATCCCACAGAGCTTGCCCCCTTGACCATAGCAACCTGATTCTGAACATTGCCCGGAAACCTCTCCATATAACAAGATGCCTTTACATATAAGGGTCTGCTGGCTGCACCGTGTCAGTCACAAGCCATGTGGAAGCCAATGGCAGATCCACATGGCCCCACCACAGATGTTTTATCACACACCTGCACACCACTGCTCTAGGCCCACTCATCAGCAGGCTCCAACTTACTGGCATCTCTGTTCTACACCGTTTTCATGAAACCCAGTCAATCAAGGCACTGTCTGGTACACTCATGATCAGCAACAGGACATCCAAAGGTTCTCCAGTGCCACCTGGTCATGGGAATTTCAAAAATTTCATGGTATTTATCAAGCCATTTTTCAAGGATGAACTTGGAGGCACTGTGGGTTTCTATTCATTCAGGAACCACTAAATGGTGAGGAAGCTCATTTCAATGAAAGCTCTAGAGGAACACTCAGAGGCAAGGCTTCCCAAGAGTGGCCAAAAGGTCACATCAAGCCAGGCCCATTGAGGTCTACAATGTGAGGTCCCTGTGTGTTTTGACTCTCAATTATGGCTGGAAGGTCTTTAAGAAAAAAATCATGTTATATCCTGGCTGAGATTCCCAGTGCTCTGTGCAAAGCCACCCTGGACCTAGATCTCAGTTTCCAAGGGCAACTCTCATGCGTGGCCTCCTAAATTCCCAACACAATTCATGGCAATACTTCTCTGAGTTCAGTTCCAGAACTCAGTCTATAAGGAGAATCACGCCAGAGTTCAAGACCAGGTGGACCAAGTCATCCCTTCCAACCGCCACAGAAATGACCACAATTCAAACCAAAACACTGCCACATGTCCCTCATCTTCTTCCATATAGACACTCATCATAACCTCTGGCTGGAGGTTTCCATGAGGGGGGCAGCCCAAGACAGTGTCTAGAATAAGCTCCCTTGCCCCTCATTTGCCTAATGTCTGGGTGGCCTGGACACCCTTACTGTGACCAAGGAGTGATCAAATAGGCCTGCCATTAATACTGCTCTACTTCTCCAATTTGAGGCCTACTGACTTTCGGGTATAGATTCTTTTTGTGTATTGGAGACATGAGAAAACCCAAGAACCTATGGGCTAGCCTCTGCAGGGCTTTGAAGAACTCATTTGACCCAAAGGATCCCTATTCTCACTTGATGGAGGTCAGGAACTTTCCAGAGGAAAGCGAGAGACTTCATCCACAATGACTGCTCTTTTTGCCATTTTGGCTTTGGATGCACACATGGGATCTTTCGTTAATCCATCAGGTGCTGAGAATCTAAGCCACAGCCTCACACAGGGCCAAGAGGCTGATTCACACACATCCCTTTGCACAGGAATTAAGCAAAAAGCCACAGGTGATGCCCATTCATTTCCATTTGAAAACTGTTTACTTCAGGCTTCACAAAGGGGTAGCCTGAGGCAAAGACCTTCCTGACAGTCAGGGCAACAGAACAATAGGTAAGCAAAAGGCCCAAAGCAGGGTTTCTCCACTGACACTTTACTGGTCACACTGATATCTAAGTTTTCTGAGATGCTTGCCATTCCCTTCAGTTATCCAGTACATGGCCATGTCACAGAGCTGGGAGGTGGTACATATCTTGGACACAAAACCATGAGCCTATTCTGGAGAGTGGCCAGAATTCAGGAAGAAAACAGGAACTTAGCAAGATAGTAGGTGTTGCCCATAGATAAGGGAAGCCCCAGTCCATTCATAAATCGGAAAAGATGAATGCTGGAAAGTTTTCTACTAGACAGGACACATCCATTGATTCATTCTCTTTTCCAATGTCTACAACCAGGGATACAGTGGGATACACAGACATAGAAACACTCGCCTTGTCAAACGTCTTACTAGAAACAGGCCACTAAAAAAGAAACAAACTGCCTTTCCTACCTATTCTCAGAACATGAGACAAAACCATAAACTCACAACAACACCCACTAAGGCACCTCCTTCCCCCAAGTAGGTCTGTGACTATCCAGAGTGTCTTCTGTCTGGTGGGCCATTCAATGTTCCCCCAAAATGGCCCGTCCTCTCTCAGATCTGGCCTCCTTGGCCTACTCAATGAACTTGTCAGGAGCCACCAGTGAGCCACTCACTACCTGCTTTCTCAGAACTAAGTCCCCTCTTCAGAGCTTTCCTGGCATTTGGTCATCCTCACATCAGTAGGTACCAAGAAAGACTGACTCTGTCCTTGGTAAATGCAAACAAGTGAGCCCACTGGGACTGGGACTGAAACTGGCTCTGGGTGCCTGGCTTCCTGGTTGCCAAGTTCAGAGAGTTCCATCACAAAAGAAGTGAGGTGAGGTCACTTCCTTCAGGAACTGAATGAGGTCACTGCCTTGGCAACCAAATTGTCCTAACAGTTGCTTCCAAGGGTCCTATGAGATGGAGGCTGCCCCTGCTTCCTGTGACACTTTCACAAGTTAGAATGGTATATCCTCCATAGGCACCCAGGAACAGCTTTCCACACAGGCCTGGTTTGGTCCATCTTGTCTACATTAAGAAGTGTGCGGCTCATTCAGACACAACCCTTCATCCTGACCAGGTTGTTTGCCATGGAAGATGACTTTTGCTCTCTCATGTCCTTCAGAGCTGCCTACATCTTCTCCAGGGATCATTTGTGCATGGACCTTTGAGTTCTCAGCAGGTGGAAGATCCCCTACATTCCTCTCTTGTAAGATCAACTCTGTCCCTGCTCTTCTGTAAAGTTGGATTGAGGAAACAGTGTATGGTTAGGGGTAAGAACATGTTTGATTTGGGTTAGGAATCATTCTACTGGATGAAGAATGGTATTGGGAACCTGCGATATTTATAATAATATATAGGTGAAGTATATGTATGAAAACAGAAATCTAAGTAAGCTTTGAAGCCCAGAAGGGCATTGGGCCCTTGACTGGGATACTTAGCTTTCAATTACATTCTGCACAGATGTCTCAGATAAATTGATATACAATGGCATAAGACCTTGTACCTTGCATGATTGAATGTGGAAGAGAACATCCATTCAAAAAGGGATTGTAGGTAGGATTAGGAAGATAGTCAGTAGGTTTACGAAGAAGAGTGATTATAACATTTGGACCAAAAGTTCTTTAGCAGTAGGGTGTCAGTTAGAGAGTAGATGTAAATGTCAGCACATGTGAAGAGTCAGTCACAAGAATGAATATGGGAAATTATGTAGGAAAGCAGATATCAATAGAGACATTGGGAAATCAGTCAAAGTATAAAGTGAGTGATAGGATTAGATATTTTCAACAGGGTTGAGGTTGAATATGTAATCTTAGGACGAAGCAACTGTGTAGTCACCAATAGGATTGACATTTGAGAGCATTATTCACCTGGACAAGGATGTTTTTAGTAATCCATGCTCACTTTCCATTTAGACTTTGGTACAATCATAAGTGTGAACTTCGCATTATGTGTCCAGAATATCACTGTGATAAAATGTATATGTAGATCAGGTGACGTGAGTATTTCTTCCACCATTTCTGGGAGCAATATCTTGAAGACGTATTGATTAGTATTTGGGGGCACCAATAGGTGTACCCTGTGTCTATGAAAATAGAGATAATGCATGAACAGACCATACTGCGAATAAATAATATAACTGGTTCCAATTTACATAATGGATTGAACTGATACCTGAAAATATATAGGAAATCTAATATTGATACACAATCATTCATTCCAACCAGTTATATATCTAATGGTAATATTAGGGTTACGGTTTACCATGAAGGCTGTGTGATATTTGCTTGAAAAGTGATTATGGAAATTGAAAATAATGTTTTTGTAAAGAAGTCTCATGAAATGACCAGTCCAGAAACATACAGGAGTACATGTGTTCTGAAGCAGGAAGTGATTGAAAGTGAACCAAATGCCTGGAAATTTGTGAACTTGTGGAAGAAATATATATCCTATGATGTGCATCAACTGAAGAAATAGTGATGTACCAGTGTCGAAAAAAAAAGAAACGTCAAAATACACACCATGTATCATACGAATCTACTTGCATTGATGCTAAACTCGGTCAGTTACTGTAGAAATATTAGGATTTCTAAGCACCATTCACTAGGAAACAAATGTGTATTTCAGGTGGATTAATACTTCTGAGAATAATCTTTAGAAAAGATGATTATAAATCCACATACATGGACATGAATGAATTTAGGGAGTGTATAATAAGACACATATATTTCATACTTTGAAAAATCTGGAGAGTGTGTGTGTGTGTGTATATATATATATATATATATATATACACACACACACACACACACACACACACACACACATTCAAACAAAACACAGAGAGACTTTAAAAAGTAGAAATATATATGCCAATCAAAATTCATCATGAAATATATATCATCCACAGATCCAAAAATATTTAATTTACTGAACATGGATTTATGTATCATGTTGTTCAAGTAGAAAGCTCACCATAGGTTGAAATTTCAGTTCCAACAGCGTTTAGGAGGAGTGATCTCTTCCCACAATTTGTATCTGCCATGTCAGGAACCTCACAAGAATGTACGTGGGATACCAGGTAGGATTCTATATGTGCATGTAAAAATACATGTGCTGAATAGGCTACAGAGAAAGGGAGACAGGAATTTACATATTTGTTAACTTTACAAACACATGGAGAACTACTTCTCTTAAATTGGACTAGATTTATAACTCCTAGCCTTTATAATGCCAAAGGAAAGTCCAATTATACACCATGCCTCCTCTGAACTTCATGTATTGCTATTCTGTTTGGGTTATATTCCTCCATCATATCAGGATTGGTAATCAGAGTCTAGGAGGGTATGGGTTAGTGTCAGGGATTCAGTATTTTGAATGGAAAATAGGAAAATGAATCCAATGTGTATGCAATTATGTGCTACACAAAAATCTTCCCACTCTCATCAAGAACATTAATGCCTTGACATTACCTTTGCCCCAAGTAAGACACAATTCGAAGAGAAGAGTTAGAAAATCTGTGAATACATATATACAATGGAAAATGCTCAGGAGTTCACAACCTTGGAGGTGGTAGAGGAGCTTCCATAAGTAAGGGACAAGGTAAACACTCCACAAACATGGAGCTCTGCTGGCCTAAAGACTTCTTGGGAAACTGCCTCTGAGTTTGGACACTTGAAATATATGTTGTTGTCAGGAGCTTTATCTTCCTTTGTAGTGAGACCATCAAAGCTTGTTCTGCATCTATGTGACCGGGAGGACATGGTTTCTGATTTTCCAATGAACATGAGGCAGCAGTGCTGAATTCTCTCTTTGTAGGTAAACTGTGGCCACTGGGGTCTAAGTGTTTCCCCGTGTGGACTGTGAGGCCATTTGGTCATCCTCCACTTTTCCTGGTGTTTCTTGCTGCTTCACTGGGAGTTTCCTATTTGCTTCATGAAATACAAGGAGTTCAACTGGGACAGAGTGCTGGAGGGAGTTCTGTCACGTGTGCTGACTCAGGGTCCGAGGAGAATGCACCAACCAGGCTTCTATCCCACAGAGCTTGCCCCCTTGACCATAGCAACCTGATTCTGAACATTGCCCGGAAACCTCTCCATATAACAAGATGCCTTTACATATAAGGGTCTGCTGGCTGCACCGTGTCAGTCACAAGCCATGTGGAAGCCAATGGCAGATCCACATGGCCCCACCACAGATGTTTTATCACACACCTGCACACCACTGCTCTAGGCCCACTCATCAGCAGGCTCCAACTTACTGGCATCTCTGTTCTACACCGTTTTCATGAAACCCAGTCAATCAAGGCACTGTCTGGTACACTCATGATCAGCAACAGGACATCCAAAGGTTCTCCAGTGCCACCTGGTCATGGGAATTTCAAAAATTTCATGGTATTTATCAAGCCATTTTTCAAGGATGAACTTGGAGGCACTGTGGGTTTCTATTCATTCAGGAACCACTAAATGGTGAGGAAGCTCATTTCAATGAAAGCTCTAGAGGAACACTCAGAGGCAAGGCTTCCCAAGAGTGGCCAAAAGGTCACATCAAGCCAGGCCCATTGAGGTCTACAATGTGAGGTCCCTGTGTGTTTTGACTCTCAATTATGGCTGGAAGGTCTTTAAGAAAAAAATCATGTTATATCCTGGCTGAGATTCCCAGTGCTCTGTGCAAAGCCACCCTGGACCTAGATCTCAGTTTCCAAGGGCAACTCTCATGCGTGGCCTCCTAAATTCCCAACACAATTCATGGCAATACTTCTCTGAGTTCAGTTCCAGAACTCAGTCTATAAGGAGAATCACGCCAGAGTTCAAGACCAGGTGGACCAAGTCATCCCTTCCAACCGCCACAGAAATGACCACAATTCAAACCAAAACACTGCCACATGTCCCTCATCTTCTTCCATATAGACACTCATCATAACCTCTGGCTGGAGGTTTCCATGAGGGGGGCAGCCCAAGACAGTGTCTAGAATAAGCTCCCTTGCCCCTCATTTGCCTAATGTCTGGGTGGCCTGGACACCCTTACTGTGACCAAGGAGTGATCAAATAGGCCTGCCATTAATACTGCTCTACTTCTCCAATTTGAGGCCTACTGACTTTCGGGTATAGATTCTTTTTGTGTATTGGAGACATGAGAAAACCCAAGAACCTATGGGCTAGCCTCTGCAGGGCTTTGAAGAACTCATTTGACCCAAAGGATCCCTATTCTCACTTGATGGAGGTCAGGAACTTTCCAGAGGAAAGCGAGAGACTTCATCCACAATGACTGCTCTTTTTGCCATTTTGGCTTTGGATGCACACATGGGATCTTTCGTTAATCCATCAGGTGCTGAGAATCTAAGCCACAGCCTCACACAGGGCCAAGAGGCTGATTCACACACATCCCTTTGCACAGGAATTAAGCAAAAAGCCACAGGTGATGCCCATTCATTTCCATTTGAAAACTGTTTACTTCAGGCTTCACAAAGGGGTAGCCTGAGGCAAAGACCTTCCTGACAGTCAGGGCAACAGAACAATAGGTAAGCAAAAGGCCCAAAGCAGGGTTTCTCCACTGACACTTTACTGGTCACACTGATATCTAAGTTTTCTGAGATGCTTGCCATTCCCTTCAGTTATCCAGTACATGGCCATGTCACAGAGCTGGGAGGTGGTACATATCTTGGACACAAAACCATGAGCCTATTCTGGAGAGTGGCCAGAATTCAGGAAGAAAACAGGAACTTAGCAAGATAGTAGGTGTTGCCCATAGATAAGGGAAGCCCCAGTCCATTCGTAAATCGGAAAAGATGAATGCTGGAAAGTTTTCTACTAGACAGGACACATCCATTGATTCATTCTCTTTTCCAATGTCTACAACCAGGGATACAGTGGGATACACAGACATAGAAACACTCGCCTTGTCAAACGTCTTACTAGAAACAGGCCACTAAAAAAGAAACAAACTGCTTTTCCTACCTATTCTCAGAACATGAGACAAAACCATAAACTCACAACAACACCCACTAAGGCACCTCCTTCCCCCAAGTAGGTCTGTGACTATCCAGAGTGTCTTCTGTCTGGTGGGCCATTCAATGTTCCCCCAAAATGGCCCGTCCTCTCTCAGATCTGGCCTCCTTGGCCTACTCAATGAACTTGTCAGGAGCCACCAGTGAGCCACTCACTACCTGCTTTCTCAGAACTAAGTCCCCTCTTCAGAGCTTTCCTGGCATTTGGTCATCCTCACATCAGTAGGTACCAAGAAAGACTGACTCTGTCCTTGGTAAATGCAAACAAGTGAGCCCACTGGGACTGGGACTGAAACTGGCTCTGGGTGCCTGGCTTCCTGGTTGCCAAGTTCAGAGAGTTCCATCACAAAAGAAGTGAGGTGAGGTCACTTCCTTCAGGAACTGAATGAGGTCACTGCCTTGGCAACCAAATTGTCCTAACAGTTGCTTCCAAGGGTCCTATGAGATGGAGGCTGCCCCTGCTTCCTGTGACACTTTCACAAGTTAGAATGGTATATCCTCCATAGGCACCCAGGAACAGCTTTCCACACAGGCCTGGTTTGGTCCATCTTGTCTACATTAAGAAGTGTGCGGCTCATTCAGACACAACCCTTCATCCTGACCAGGTTGTTTGCCATGGAAGATGACTTTTGCTCTCTCATGTCCTTCAGAGCTGCCTACATCTTCTCCAGGGATCATTTCTGCATGGACCTTTGAGTTCTCAGCAGATGGAAGATCCCCTACATTCCTCTCTTGTAAGATCAACTCTGTCCCTGCTCTTCTGTAAAGTTGGATTGAGGAAACAGTGTATGGTTAGGGGTAAGAACATGTTTGATTTGGGTTAGGAATCATTCTACTGGATGAAGAATGGTATTGGGAACCTGCGATATTTATAATAATATATAGGTGAAGTATATGTATGAAAACAGAAATCTAAGTAAGCTTTGAAGCCCAGAAGGGCATTGGGCCCTTGACTGGGATACTTAGCTTTCAATTACATTCTGCACAGATGTCTCAGATAAATTGATATACAATGGCATAAGACCTTGTACCTTGCATGATTGAATGTGGAAGAGAACATCCATTCAAAAAGGGATTGTAGGTAGGATTAGGAAGATAGTCAGTAGGTTTACGAAGAAGAGTGATTATAACATTTGGACCAAAAGTTCTTTAGCAGTAGGGTGTCAGTTAGAGAGTAGATGTAAATGTCAGCACATGTGAAGAGTCAGTCACAAGAATGAATATGGGAAATTATGTAGGAAAGCAGATATCAATAGAGACATTGGGAAATCAGTCAAAGTATAAAGTGAGTGATAGGATTAGATATTTTCAACAGGGTTGAGGTTGAATATGTAATCTTAGGACGAAGCAACTGTGTAGTCACCAATAGGATTGACATTTGAGAGCATTATTCACCTGGACAAGGATGTTTTAATAATCCATGCTCACTTTCCATTTAGACTTTGGTACAATCATAAGTGTGAACTTCGCATTATGTGTCCAGAATATCACTGTGATAAAATGTATATGTAGATCAGGTGACGTGAGTATTTCTTCCACCATTTCTGGGAGCAATATCTTGAAGACGTATTGATTAGTATTTGGGGGCACCAATAGGTGTACCCTGTGTCTATGAAAATAGAGATAATGCATGAACAGACCATACTGCGAATAAATAATATAACTGGTTCCAATTTACATAATGGATTGAACTGATACCTGAAAATATATAGGAAATCTAATATTGATACACAATCATTCATTCCAACCAGTTATATATCTAATGGTAATATTAGGGTTACGGTTTACCATGAAGGCTGTGTGATATTTGCTTGAAAAGTGATTATGGAAATTGAAAATAATGTTTTTGGAAAGAAGTCTCATGAAATGACCAGTCCAGAAACATACAGGAGTACATGTGTTCTGAAGCAGGAAGTGTTTGAAAGTGAACCAAATGCTTGGAAATTTGTGAACTTGTGGAAGAAATATATATCCTATGATGTGCATCAACTGAAGAAATAGTGATGTACCAGTGTCGAAAAAAAAAGAAACGTCAAAATACACACCATGTATCATACGAATCTACTTGCATTGATGCTAAACTCGGTCAGTTACGGTAGAAATATTAGGATTTCTAAGCACCATTCACTAGGAAACAAATGTGTATTTCAGGTGGATTAATACTTCTGAGAATAATCTTTAGAAAAGATGATTATAAATCCACATACATGGACATGAATGAATTTAGGGAGTGTATAATAAGACACATATATTTCATACTTTGAAAAATCTGGAGAGTGTGTGTGTGTGTGTATATATATATATATATATACACACACACACACACACACACACACACACATTCAAACAAAACACAGAGAGACTTTAAAAAGTAGAAATATATATGCCAATCAAAATTCATCATGAAATATATATCATCCACAGATCCAAAAATATTTAATTTACTGAACATGGATTTATGTATCATGTTGTTCAAGTAGAAAGCTCACCATAGGTTGAAATTTCAGTTCCAACAGCGTTTAGGAGGAGTGATCTCTTCCCACAATTTGTATCTGCCATGTCAGGAACCTCACAAGAATGTACGTGGGATACCAGGTAGGATTCTATATGTGCATGTAAAAATACATGTGCTGAATAGGCTACAGAGAAAGGGAGACAGGAATTTACATATTTGTTAACTTTACAAACACATGGAGAACTACTTCTCTTAAATTGGACTAGATTTATAACTCCTAGCCTTTATAATGCCAAAGGAAAGTCCAATTATACACCATGCCTCCTCTGAACTTCATGTATTGCTATTCTGTTTGGGTTATATTCCTCCATCATATCAGGATTGGTAATCAGAGTCTAGGAGGGTATGGGTTAGTGTCAGGGATTCAGTATTTTGAATGGAAAATAGGAAAATGAATCCAATGTGTATGCAATTATGTGCTACACAAAAATCTTCCCACTCTCATCAAGAACATTAATGCCTTGACATTACCTTTGCCCCAAGTAAGACACAATTCGAAGAGAAGAGTTAGAAAATCTGTGAATACATATATACAATGGAAAATGCTCAGGAGTTCACAACCTTGGAGGTGGTAGAGGAGCTTCCATAAGTAAGGGACAAGGTAAACACTCCACAAACATGGAGCTCTGCTGGCCTAAAGACTTCTTGGGAAACTGCCTCTGAGTTTGGACACTTGAAATATATGTTGTTGTCAGGAGCTTTATCTTCCTTTGTAGTGAGACCATCAAAGCTTGTTCTGCATCTATGTGACCGGGAGGACATGGTTTCTGATTTTCCAATGAACATGAGGCAGCAGTGCTGAATTCTCTCTTTGTAGGTAAACTGTGGCCACTGGGGTCTAAGTGTTTCCCCGTGTGGACTGTGAGGCCATTTGGTCATCCTCCACTTTTCCTGGTGTTTCTTGCTGCTTCACTGGGAGTTTCCTATTTGCTTCATGAAATACAAGGAGTTCAACTGGGACAGAGTGCTGGAGGGAGTTCTGTCACGTGTGCTGACTCAGGGTCCGAGGAGAATGCACCAACCAGGCTTCTATCCCACAGAGCTTGCCCCCTTGACCATAGCAACCTGATTCTGAACATTGCCCGGAAACCTCTCCATATAACAAGATGCCTTTACATATAAGGGTCTGCTGGCTGCACCGTGTCAGTCACAAGCCATGTGGAAGCCAATGGCAGATCCACATGGCCCCACCACAGATGTTTTATCACACACCTGCACACCACTGCTCTAGGCCCACTCATCAGCAGGCTCCAACTTACTGGCATCTCTGTTCTACACCGTTTTCATGAAACCCAGTCAATCAAGGCACTGTCTGGTACACTCATGATCAGCAACAGGACATCCAAAGGTTCTCCAGTGCCACCTGGTCATGGGAATTTCAAAAATTTCATGGTATTTATCAAGCCATTTTTCAAGGATGAACTTGGAGGCACTGTGGGTTTCTATTCATTCAGGAACCACTAAATGGTGAGGAAGCTCATTTCAATGAAAGCTCTAGAGGAACACTCAGAGGCAAGGCTTCCCAAGAGTGGCCAAAAGGTCACATCAAGCCAGGCCCATTGAGGTCTACAATGTGAGGTCCCTGTGTGTTTTGACTCTCAATTATGGCTGGAAGGTCTTTAAGAAAAAAATCATGTTATATCCTGGCTGAGATTCCCAGTGCTCTGTGCAAAGCCACCCTGGACCTAGATCTCAGTTTCCAAGGGCAACTCTCATGCGTGGCCTCCTAAATTCCCAACACAATTCATGGCAATACTTCTCTGAGTTCAGTTCCAGAACTCAGTCTATAAGGAGAATCACGCCAGAGTTCAAGACCAGGTGGACCAAGTCATCCCTTCCAACCGCCACAGAAATGACCACAATTCAAACCAAAACACTGCCACATGTCCCTCATCTTCTTCCATATAGACACTCATCATAACCTCTGGCTGGAGGTTTCCATGAGGGGGGCAGCCCAAGACAGTGTCTAGAATAAGCTCCCTTGCCCCTCATTTGCCTAATGTCTGGGTGGCCTGGACACCCTTACTGTGACCAAGGAGTGATCAAATAGGCCTGCCATTAATACTGCTCTACTTCTCCAATTTGAGGCCTACTGACTTTCGGGTATAGATTCTTTTTGTGTATTGGAGACATGAGAAAACCCAAGAACCTATGGGCTAGCCTCTGCAGGGCTTTGAAGAACTCATTTGACCCAAAGGATCCCTATTCTCACTTGATGGAGGTCAGGAACTTTCCAGAGGAAAGCGAGAGACTTCATCCACAATGACTGCTCTTTTTGCCATTTTGGCTTTGGATGCACACATGGGATCTTTCGTTAATCCATCAGGTGCTGAGAATCTAAGCCACAGCCTCACACAGGGCCAAGAGGCTGATTCACACACATCCCTTTGCACAGGAATTAAGCAAAAAGCCACAGGTGATGCCCATTCATTTCCATTTGAAAACTGTTTACTTCAGGCTTCACAAAGGGGTAGCCTGAGGCAAAGACCTTCCTGACAGTCAGGGCAACAGAACAATAGGTAAGCAAAAGGCCCAAAGCAGGGTTTCTCCACTGACACTTTACTGGTCACACTGATATCTAAGTTTTCTGAGATGCTTGCCATTCCCTTCAGTTATCCAGTACATGGCCATGTCACAGAGCTGGGAGGTGGTACATATCTTGGACACAAAACCATGAGCCTATTCTGGAGAGTGGCCAGAATTCAGGAAGAAAACAGGAACTTAGCAAGATAGTAGGTGTTGCCCATAGATAAGGGAAGCCCCAGTCCATTCGTAAATCGGAAAAGATGAATGCTGGAAAGTTTTCTACTAGACAGGACACATCCATTGATTCATTCTCTTTTCCAATGTCTACAACCAGGGATACAGTGGGATACACAGACATAGAAACACTCGCCTTGTCAAACGTCTTACTAGAAACAGGCCACTAAAAAAGAAACAAACTGCTTTTCCTACCTATTCTCAGAACATGAGACAAAACCATAAACTCACAACAACACCCACTAAGGCACCTCCTTCCCCCAAGTAGGTCTGTGACTATCCAGAGTGTCTTCTGTCTGGTGGGCCATTCAATGTTCCCCCAAAATGGCCCGTCCTCTCTCAGATCTGGCCTCCTTGGCCTACTCAATGAACTTGTCAGGAGCCACCAGTGAGCCACTCACTACCTGCTTTCTCAGAACTAAGTCCCCTCTTCAGAGCTTTCCTGGCATTTGGTCATCCTCACATCAGTAGGTACCAAGAAAGACTGACTCTGTCCTTGGTAAATGCAAACAAGTGAGCCCACTGGGACTGGGACTGAAACTGGCTCTGGGTGCCTGGCTTCCTGGTTGCCAAGTTCAGAGAGTTCCATCACAAAAGAAGTGAGGTGAGGTCACTTCCTTCAGGAACTGAATGAGGTCACTGCCTTGGCAACCAAATTGTCCTAACAGTTGCTTCCAAGGGTCCTATGAGATGGAGGCTGCCCCTGCTTCCTGTGACACTTTCACAAGTTAGAATGGTATATCCTCCATAGGCACCCAGGAACAGCTTTCCACACAGGCCTGGTTTGGTCCATCTTGTCTACATTAAGAAGTGTGCGGCTCATTCAGACACAACCCTTCATCCTGACCAGGTTGTTTGCCATGGAAGATGACTTTTGCTCTCTCATGTCCTTCAGAGCTGCCTACATCTTCTCCAGGGATCATTTCTGCATGGACCTTTGAGTTCTCAGCAGATGGAAGATCCCCTACATTCCTCTCTTGTAAGATCAACTCTGTCCCTGCTCTTCTGTAAAGTTGGATTGAGGAAACAGTGTATGGTTAGGGGTAAGAACATGTTTGATTTGGGTTAGGAATCATTCTACTGGATGAAGAATGGTATTGGGAACCTGCGATATTTATAATAATATATAGGTGAAGTATATGTATGAAAACAGAAATCTAAGTAAGCTTTGAAGCCCAGAAGGGCATTGGGCCCTTGACTGGGATACTTAGCTTTCAATTACATTCTGCACAGATGTCTCAGATAAATTGATATACAATGGCATAAGACCTTGTACCTTGCATGATTGAATGTGGAAGAGAACATCCATTCAAAAAGGGATTGTAGGTAGGATTAGGAAGATAGTCAGTAGGTTTACGAAGAAGAGTGATTATAACATTTGGACCAAAAGTTCTTTAGCAGTAGGGTGTCAGTTAGAGAGTAGATGTAAATGTCAGCACATGTGAAGAGTCAGTCACAAGAATGAATATGGGAAATTATGTAGGAAAGCAGATATCAATAGAGACATTGGGAAATCAGTCAAAGTATAAAGTGAGTGATAGGATTAGATATTTTCAACAGGGTTGAGGTTGAATATGTAATCTTAGGACGAAGCAACTGTGTAGTCACCAATAGGATTGACATTTGAGAGCATTATTCACCTGGACAAGGATGTTTTAATAATCCATGCTCACTTTCCATTTAGACTTTGGTACAATCATAAGTGTGAACTTCGCATTATGTGTCCAGAATATCACTGTGATAAAATGTATATGTAGATCAGGTGACGTGAGTATTTCTTCCACCATTTCTGGGAGCAATATCTTGAAGACGTATTGATTAGTATTTGGGGGCACCAATAGGTGTACCCTGTGTCTATGAAAATAGAGATAATGCATGAACAGACCATACTGCGAATAAATAATATAACTGGTTCCAATTTACATAATGGATTGAACTGATACCTGAAAATATATAGGAAATCTAATATTGATACACAATCATTCATTCCAACCAGTTATATATCTAATGGTAATATTAGGGTTACGGTTTACCATGAAGGCTGTGTGATATTTGCTTGAAAAGTGATTATGGAAATTGAAAATAATGTTTTTGGAAAGAAGTCTCATGAAATGACCAGTCCAGAAACATACAGGAGTACATGTGTTCTGAAGCAGGAAGTGTTTGAAAGTGAACCAAATGCTTGGAAATTTGTGAACTTGTGGAAGAAATATATATCCTATGATGTGCATCAACTGAAGAAATAGTGATGTACCAGTGTCGAAAAAAAAAGAAACGTCAAAATACACACCATGTATCATACGAATCTACTTGCATTGATGCTAAACTCGGTCAGTTACGGTAGAAATATTAGGATTTCTAAGCACCATTCACTAGGAAACAAATGTGTATTTCAGGTGGATTAATACTTCTGAGAATAATCTTTAGAAAAGATGATTATAAATCCACATACATGGACATGAATGAATTTAGGGAGTGTATAATAAGACACATATATTTCATACTTTGAAAAATCTGGAGAGTGTGTGTGTGTGTGTATATATATATATATATATACACACACACACACACACACACACACACACATTCAAACAAAACACAGAGAGACTTTAAAAAGTAGAAATATATATGCCAATCAAAATTCATCATGAAATATATATCATCCACAGATCCAAAAATATTTAATTTACTGAACATGGATTTATGTATCATGTTGTTCAAGTAGAAAGCTCACCATAGGTTGAAATTTCAGTTCCAACAGCGTTTAGGAGGAGTGATCTCTTCCCACAATTTGTATCTGCCATGTCAGGAACCTCACAAGAATGTACGTGGGATACCAGGTAGGATTCTATATGTGCATGTAAAAATACATGTGCTGAATAGGCTACAGAGAAAGGGAGACAGGAATTTACATATTTGTTAACTTTACAAACACATGGAGAACTACTTCTCTTAAATTGGACTAGATTTATAACTCCTAGCCTTTATAATGCCAAAGGAAAGTCCAATTATACACCATCCCTCCTCTGACCTTCATGTATTGCTATTCTGTTTGGGTTATATTCCTCCATCATATCAGGATTGGTAATCAGAGTCTAGGAGGGTATGGGTTAGTGTCAGGGATTCAGTATTTTGAATGGAAAATAGGAAAATGAATCCAATGTGTATGCAATTATGTGCTACACAAAAATCTTCCCACTCTCATCAAGAACAATGCCTTGACATTACCTTTGCCCCAAGTAAGACACAATTCGAAGAGAAGAGTTAGAAAATCTGTGAATACATATATACAATGGAAAATGCTCAGGAGTTCACAACCTTGGAGGTGGTAGAGGAGCTTCCATAAGTAAGGGACAAGGTAAACACTCCACAAACATGGAGCTCTGCTGGCCTAAAGACTTCTTGGGAAACTGCCTCTGAGTTTGGACACTTGAAATATATGTTGTTGTCAGGAGCTTTATCTTCCTTTGTAGTGAGACCATCAAAGCTTGTTCTGCATCTATGTGACCGGGAGGACATGGTTTCTGATTTTCCAATGAACATGAGGCAGCAGTGCTGAATTCTCTCTTTGTAGGTAAACTGTGGCCACTGGGGTCTAAGTGTTTCCCCGTGTGGACTGTGAGGCCATTTGGTCATCCTCCACTTTTCCTGGTGTTTCTTGCTGCTTCACTGGGAGTTTCCTATTTGCTTCATGAAATACAAGGAGTTCAACTGGGACAGAGTGCTGGAGGGAGTTCTGTCACGTGTGCTGACTCAGGGTCCGAGGAGAATGCACCAACCAGGCTTCTATCCCACAGAGCTTGCCCCCTTGACCATAGCAACCTGATTCTGAACATTGCCCGGAAACCTCTCCATATAACAAGATGCCTTTACATATAAGGGTCTGCTGGCTGCACCGTGTCAGTCACAAGCCATGTGGAAGCCAATGGCAGATCCACATGGCCCCACCACAGATGTTTTATCACACACCTGCACACCACTGCTCTAGGCCCACTCATCAGCAGGCTCCAACTTACTGGCATCTCTGTTCTACACCGTTTTCATGAAACCCAGTCAATCAAGGCACTGTCTGGTACACTCATGATCAGCAACAGGACATCCAAAGGTTCTCCAGTGCCACCTGGTCATGGGAATTTCAAAAATTTCATGGTATTTATCAAGCCATTTTTCAAGGATGAACTTGGAGGCACTGTGGGTTTCTATTCATTCAGGAACCACTAAATGGTGAGGAAGCTCATTTCAATGAAAGCTCTAGAGGAACACTCAGAGGCAAGGCTTCCCAAGAGTGGCCAAAAGGTCACATCAAGCCAGGCCCATTGAGGTCTACAATGTGAGGTCCCTGTGTGTTTTGACTCTCAATTATGGCTGGAAGGTCTTTAAGAAAAAAATCATGTTATATCCTGGCTGAGATTCCCAGTGCTCTGTGCAAAGCCACCCTGGACCTAGATCTCAGTTTCCAAGGGCAACTCTCATGCGTGGCCTCCTAAATTCCCAACACAATTCATGGCAATACTTCTCTGAGTTCAGTTCCAGAACTCAGTCTATAAGGAGAATCACGCCAGAGTTCAAGACCAGGTGGACCAAGTCATCCCTTCCAACCGCCACAGAAATGACCACAATTCAAACCAAAACACTGCCACATGTCCCTCATCTTCTTCCATATAGACACTCATCATAACCTCTGGCTGGAGGTTTCCATGAGGGGGGCAGCCCAAGACAGTGTCTAGAATAAGCTCCCTTGCCCCTCATTTGCCTAATGTCTGGGTGGCCTGGACACCCTTACTGTGACCAAGGAGTGATCAAATAGGCCTGCCATTAATACTGCTCTACTTCTCCAATTTGAGGCCTACTGACTTTCGGGTATAGATTCTTTTTGTGTATTGGAGACATGAGAAAACCCAAGAACCTATGGGCTAGCCTCTGCAGGGCTTTGAAGAACTCATTTGACCCAAAGGATCCCTATTCTCACTTGATGGAGGTCAGGAACTTTCCAGAGGAAAGCGAGAGACTTCATCCACAATGACTGCTCTTTTTGCCATTTTGGCTTTGGATGCACACATGGGATCTTTCGTTAATCCATCAGGTGCTGAGAATCTAAGCCACAGCCTCACACAGGGCCAAGAGGCTGATTCACACACATCCCTTTGCACAGGAATTAAGCAAAAAGCCACAGGTGATGCCCATTCATTTCCATTTGAAAACTGTTTACTTCAGGCTTCACAAAGGGGTAGCCTGAGGCAAAGACCTTCCTGACAGTCAGGGCAACAGAACAATAGGTAAGCAAAAGGCCCAAAGCAGGGTTTCTCCACTGACACTTTACTGGTCACACTGATATCTAAGTTTTCTGAGATGCTTGCCATTCCCTTCAGTTATCCAGTACATGGCCATGTCACAGAGCTGGGAGGTGGTACATATCTTGGACACAAAACCATGAGCCTATTCTGGAGAGTGGCCAGAATTCAGGAAGAAAACAGGAACTTAGCAAGATAGTAGGTGTTGCCCATAGATAAGGGAAGCCCCAGTCCATTCGTAAATCGGAAAAGATGAATGCTGGAAAGTTTTCTACTAGACAGGACACATCCATTGATTCATTCTCTTTTCCAATGTCTACAACCAGGGATACAGTGGGATACACAGACATAGAAACACTCGCCTTGTCAAACGTCTTACTAGAAACAGGCCACTAAAAAAGAAACAAACTGCTTTTCCTACCTATTCTCAGAACATGAGACAAAACCATAAACTCACAACAACACCCACTAAGGCACCTCCTTCCCCCAAGTAGGTCTGTGACTATCCAGAGTGTCTTCTGTCTGGTGGGCCATTCAATGTTCCCCCAAAATGGCCCGTCCTCTCTCAGATCTGGCCTCCTTGGCCTACTCAATGAACTTGTCAGGAGCCACCAGTGAGCCACTCACTACCTGCTTTCTCAGAACTAAGTCCCCTCTTCAGAGCTTTCCTGGCATTTGGTCATCCTCACATCAGTAGGTACCAAGAAAGACTGACTCTGTCCTTGGTAAATGCAAACAAGTGAGCCCACTGGGACTGGGACTGAAACTGGCTCTGGGTGCCTGGCTTCCTGGTTGCCAAGTTCAGAGAGTTCCATCACAAAAGAAGTGAGGTGAGGTCACTTCCTTCAGGAACTGAATGAGGTCACTGCCTTGGCAACCAAATTGTCCTAACAGTTGCTTCCAAGGGTCCTATGAGATGGAGGCTGCCCCTGCTTCCTGTGACACTTTCACAAGTTAGAATGGTATATCCTCCATAGGCACCCAGGAACAGCTTTCCACACAGGCCTGGTTTGGTCCATCTTGTCTACATTAAGAAGTGTGCGGCTCATTCAGACACAACCCTTCATCCTGACCAGGTTGTTTGCCATGGAAGATGACTTTTGCTCTCTCATGTCCTTCAGAGCTGCCTACATCTTCTCCAGGGATCATTTCTGCATGGACCTTTGAGTTCTCAGCAGGTGGAAGATCCCCTACATTCCTCTCTTGTAAGATCAACTCTGTCCCTGCTCTTCTGTAAAGTTGGATTGAGGAAACAGTGTATGGTTAGGGGTAAGAACATGTTTGATTTGGGTTAGGAATCATTCTACTGGATGAAGAATGGTATTGGGAACCTGCGATATTTATAATAATATATAGGTGAAGTATATGTATGAAAACAGAAATCTAAGTAAGCTTTGAAGCCCAGAAGGGCATTGGGCCCTTGACTGGGATACTTAGCTTTCAATTACATTCTGCACAGATGTCTCAGATAAATTGATATACAATGGCATAAGACCTTGTACCTTGCATGATTGAATGTGGAAGAGAACATCCATTCAAAAAGGGATTGTAGGTAGGATTAGGAAGATAGTCAGTAGGTTTACGAAGAAGAGTGATTATAACATTTGGACCAAAAGTTCTTTAGCAGTAGGGTGTCAGTTAGAGAGTAGATGTAAATGTCAGCACATGTGAAGAGTCAGTCACAAGAATGAATATGGGAAATTATGTAGGAAAGCAGATATCAATAGAGACATTGGGAAATCAGTCAAAGTATAAAGTGAGTGATAGGATTAGATATTTTCAACAGGGTTGAGGTTGAATATGTAATCTTAGGACGAAGCAACTGTGTAGTCACCAATAGGATTGACATTTGAGAGCATTAGGCACCTGGACAAGGATGTTTTTAGTAATCCATGCTCACTTTCCATTTAGACTTTGGTACAATCATAAGTGTGAACTTCGCATTATGTGTCCAGAATATCACTGTGATAAAATGTATATGTAGATCAGGTGACGTGAGTATTTCTTCCACCATTTCTGGGAGCAATATCTTGAAGACGTATTGATTAGTATTTGGGGGCACCAATAGGTGTACCCTGTGTCTATGAAAATAGAGATAATGCATGAACAGACCATACTGCGAATAAATAATATAACTGGTTCCAATTTACATAATGGATTGAACTGATACCTGAAAATATATAGGAAATCTAATATTGATACACAATCATTCATTCCAACCAGTTATATATCTAATGGTAATATTAGGGTTACGGTTTACCATGAAGGCTGTGTGATATTTGCTTGAAAAGTGATTATGGAAATTGAAAATAATGTTTTTGGAAAGAAGTCTCATGAAATGACCAGTCCAGAAACATACAGGAGTACATGTGTTCTGAAGCAGGAAGTGTTTGAAAGTGAACCAAATGCTTGGAAATTTGTGAACTTGTGGAAGAAATATATATCCTATGATGTGCATCAACTGAAGAAATAGTGATGTACCAGTGTCGAAAAAAAAAGAAACGTCAAAATACACACCATGTATCATACGAATCTACTTGCATTGATGCTAAACTCGGTCAGTTACGGTAGAAATATTAGGATTTCTAAGCACCATTCACTAGGAAACAAATGTGTATTTCAGGTGGATTAATACTTCTGAGAATAATCTTTAGAAAAGATGATTATAAATCCACATACATGGACATGAATGAATTTAGGGAGTGTATAATAAGACACATATATTTCATACTTTGAAAAATCTGGAGAGTGTGTGTGTGTGTGTATATATATATATATATACACACACACACACACACACACACACACACACATTCAAACAAAACACAGAGAGACTTTAAAAAGTAGAAATATATATGCCAATCAAAATTCATCATGAAATATATATCATCCACAGATCCAAAAATATTTAATTTACTGAACATGGATTTATGTATCATGTTGTTCAAGTAGAAAGCTCACCATAGGTTGAAATTTCAGTTCCAACAGCGTTTAGGAGGAGTGATCTCTTCCCACAATTTGTATCTGCCATGTCAGGAACCTCACAAGAATGTACGTGGGATACCAGGTAGGATTCTATATGTGCATGTAAAAATACATGTGCTGAATAGGCTACAGAGAAAGGGAGACAGGAATTTACATATTTGTTAACTTTACAAACACATGGAGAACTACTTCTCTTAAATTGGACTAGATTTATAACTCCTAGCCTTTATAATGCCAAAGGAAAGTCCAATTATACACCATCCCTCCTCTGACCTTCATGTATTGCTATTCTGTTTGGGTTATATTCCTCCATCATATCAGGATTGGTAATCAGAGTCTAGGAGGGTATGGGTTAGTGTCAGGGATTCAGTATTTTGAATGGAAAATAGGAAAATGAATCCAATGTGTATGCAATTATGTGCTACACAAAAATCTTCCCACTCTCATCAAGAACAATGCCTTGACATTACCTTTGCCCCAAGTAAGACACAATTCGAAGAGAAGAGTTAGAAAATCTGTGAATACATATATACAATGGAAAATGCTCAGGAGTTCACAACCTTGGAGGTGGTAGAGGAGCTTCCATAAGTAAGGGACAAGGTAAACACTCCACAAACATGGAGCTCTGCTGGCCTAAAGACTTCTTGGGAAACTGCCTCTGAGTTTGGACACTTGAAATATATGTTGTTGTCAGGAGCTTTATCTTCCTTTGTAGTGAGACCATCAAAGCTTGTTCTGCATCTATGTGACCGGGAGGACATGGTTTCTGATTTTCCAATGAACATGAGGCAGCAGTGCTGAATTCTCTCTTTGTAGGTAAACTGTGGCCACTGGGGTCTAAGTGTTTCCCCGTGTGGACTGTGAGGCCATTTGGTCATCCTCCACTTTTCCTGGTGTTTCTTGCTGCTTCACTGGGAGTTTCCTATTTGCTTCATGAAATACAAGGAGTTCAACTGGGACAGAGTGCTGGAGGGAGTTCTGTCACGTGTGCTGACTCAGGGTCCGAGGAGAATGCACCAACCAGGCTTCTATCCCACAGAGCTTGCCCCCTTGACCATAGCAACCTGATTCTGAACATTGCCCGGAAACCTCTCCATATAACAAGATGCCTTTACATATAAGGGTCTGCTGGCTGCACCGTGTCAGTCACAAGCCATGTGGAAGCCAATGGCAGATCCACATGGCCCCACCACAGATGTTTTATCACACACCTGCACACCACTGCTCTAGGCCCACTCATCAGCAGGCTCCAACTTACTGGCATCTCTGTTCTACACCGTTTTCATGAAACCCAGTCAATCAAGGCACTGTCTGGTACACTCATGATCAGCAACAGGACATCCAAAGGTTCTCCAGTGCCACCTGGTCATGGGAATTTCAAAAATTTCATGGTATTTATCAAGCCATTTTTCAAGGATGAACTTGGAGGCACTGTGGGTTTCTATTCATTCAGGAACCACTAAATGGTGAGGAAGCTCATTTCAATGAAAGCTCTAGAGGAACACTCAGAGGCAAGGCTTCCCAAGAGTGGCCAAAAGGTCACATCAAGCCAGGCCCATTGAGGTCTACAATGTGAGGTCCCTGTGTGTTTTGACTCTCAATTATGGCTGGAAGGTCTTTAAGAAAAAAATCATGTTATATCCTGGCTGAGATTCCCAGTGCTCTGTGCAAAGCCACCCTGGACCTAGATCTCAGTTTCCAAGGGCAACTCTCATGCGTGGCCTCCTAAATTCCCAACACAATTCATGGCAATACTTCTCTGAGTTCAGTTCCAGAACTCAGTCTATAAGGAGAATCACGCCAGAGTTCAAGACCAGGTGGACCAAGTCATCCCTTCCAACCGCCACAGAAATGACCACAATTCAAACCAAAACACTGCCACATGTCCCTCATCTTCTTCCATATAGACACTCATCATAACCTCTGGCTGGAGGTTTCCATGAGGGGGGCAGCCCAAGACAGTGTCTAGAATAAGCTCCCTTGCCCCTCATTTGCCTAATGTCTGGGTGGCCTGGACACCCTTACTGTGACCAAGGAGTGATCAAATAGGCCTGCCATTAATACTGCTCTACTTCTCCAATTTGAGGCCTACTGACTTTCGGGTATAGATTCTTTTTGTGTATTGGAGACATGAGAAAACCCAAGAACCTATGGGCTAGCCTCTGCAGGGCTTTGAAGAACTCATTTGACCCAAAGGATCCCTATTCTCACTTGATGGAGGTCAGGAACTTTCCAGAGGAAAGCGAGAGACTTCATCCACAATGACTGCTCTTTTTGCCATTTTGGCTTTGGATGCACACATGGGATCTTTCGTTAATCCATCAGGTGCTGAGAATCTAAGCCACAGCCTCACACAGGGCCAAGAGGCTGATTCACACACATCCCTTTGCACAGGAATTAAGCAAAAAGCCACAGGTGATGCCCATTCATTTCCATTTGAAAACTGTTTACTTCAGGCTTCACAAAGGGGTAGCCTGAGGCAAAGACCTTCCTGACAGTCAGGGCAACAGAACAATAGGTAAGCAAAAGGCCCAAAGCAGGGTTTCTCCACTGACACTTTACTGGTCACACTGATATCTAAGTTTTCTGAGATGCTTGCCATTCCCTTCAGTTATCCAGTACATGGCCATGTCACAGAGCTGGGAGGTGGTACATATCTTGGACACAAAACCATGAGCCTATTCTGGAGAGTGGCCAGAATTCAGGAAGAAAACAGGAACTTAGCAAGATAGTAGGTGTTGCCCATAGATAAGGGAAGCCCCAGTCCATTCGTAAATCGGAAAAGATGAATGCTGGAAAGTTTTCTACTAGACAGGACACATCCATTGATTCATTCTCTTTTCCAATGTCTACAACCAGGGATACAGTGGGATACACAGACATAGAAACACTCGCCTTGTCAAACGTCTTACTAGAAACAGGCCACTAAAAAAGAAACAAACTGCTTTTCCTACCTATTCTCAGAACATGAGACAAAACCATAAACTCACAACAACACCCACTAAGGCACCTCCTTCCCCCAAGTAGGTCTGTGACTATCCAGAGTGTCTTCTGTCTGGTGGGCCATTCAATGTTCCCCCAAAATGGCCCGTCCTCTCTCAGATCTGGCCTCCTTGGCCTACTCAATGAACTTGTCAGGAGCCACCAGTGAGCCACTCACTACCTGCTTTCTCAGAACTAAGTCCCCTCTTCAGAGCTTTCCTGGCATTTGGTCATCCTCACATCAGTAGGTACCAAGAAAGACTGACTCTGTCCTTGGTAAATGCAAACAAGTGAGCCCACTGGGACTGGGACTGAAACTGGCTCTGGGTGCCTGGCTTCCTGGTTGCCAAGTTCAGAGAGTTCCATCACAAAAGAAGTGAGGTGAGGTCACTTCCTTCAGGAACTGAATGAGGTCACTGCCTTGGCAACCAAATTGTCCTAACAGTTGCTTCCAAGGGTCCTATGAGATGGAGGCTGCCCCTGCTTCCTGTGACACTTTCACAAGTTAGAATGGTATATCCTCCATAGGCACCCAGGAACAGCTTTCCACACAGGCCTGGTTTGGTCCATCTTGTCTACATTAAGAAGTGTGCGGCTCATTCAGACACAACCCTTCATCCTGACCAGGTTGTTTGCCATGGAAGATGACTTTTGCTCTCTCATGTCCTTCAGAGCTGCCTACATCTTCTCCAGGGATCATTTGTGCATGGACCTTTGAGTTCTCAGCAGGTGGAAGATCCCCTACATTCCTCTCTTGTAAGATCAACTCTGTCCCTGCTCTTCTGTAAAGTTGGATTGAGGAAACAGTGTATGGTTAGGGGTAAGAACATGTTTGATTTGGGTTAGGAATCATTCTACTGGATGAAGAATGGTATTGGGAACCTGCGATATTTATAATAATATATAGGTGAAGTATATGTATGAAAACAGAAATCTAAGTAAGCTTTGAAGCCCAGAAGGGCATTGGGCCCTTGACTGGGATACTTAGCTTTCAATTACATTCTGCACAGATGTCTCAGATAAATTGATATACAATGGCATAAGACCTTGTACCTTGCATGATTGAATGTGGAAGAGAACATCCATTCAAAAAGGGATTGTAGGTAGGATTAGGAAGATAGTCAGTAGGTTTACGAAGAAGAGTGATTATAACATTTGGACCAAAAGTTCTTTAGCAGTAGGGTGTCAGTTAGAGAGTAGATGTAAATGTCAGCACATGTGAAGAGTCAGTCACAAGAATGAATATGGGAAATTATGTAGGAAAGCAGATATCAATAGAGACATTGGGAAATCAGTCAAAGTATAAAGTGAGTGATAGGATTAGATATTTTCAACAGGGTTGAGGTTGAATATGTAATCTTAGGACGAAGCAACTGTGTAGTCACCAATAGGATTGACATTTGAGAGCATTATTCACCTGGACAAGGATGTTTTTAGTAATCCATGCTCACTTTCCATTTAGACTTTGGTACAATCATAAGTGTGAACTTCGCATTATGTGTCCAGAATATCACTGTGATAAAATGTATATGTAGATCAGGTGACGTGAGTATTTCTTCCACCATTTCTGGGAGCAATATCTTGAAGACGTATTGATTAGTATTTGGGGGCACCAATAGGTGTACCCTGTGTCTATGAAAATAGAGATAATGCATGAACAGACCATACTGCGAATAAATAATATAACTGGTTCCAATTTACATAATGGATTGAACTGATACCTGAAAATATATAGGAAATCTAATATTGATACACAATCATTCATTCCAACCAGTTATATATCTAATGGTAATATTAGGGTTACGGTTTACCATGAAGGCTGTGTGATATTTGCTTGAAAAGTGATTATGGAAATTGAAAATAATGTTTTTGGAAAGAAGTCTCATGAAATGACCAGTCCAGAAACATACAGGAGTACATGTGTTCTGAAGCAGGAAGTGTTTGAAAGTGAACCAAATGCCTGGAAATTTGTGAACTTGTGGAAGAAATATATATCCTATGATGTGCATCAACTGAAGAAATAATGATGTACCAGTGTCGAAAAAAAAAGAAACGTCAAAATACACACCATGTATCATACGAATCTACTTGCATTGATGCTAAACTCGGTCAGTTACGGTAGAAATATTAGGATTTCTAAGCACCATTCACTAGGAAACAAATGTGTATTTCAGGTGGATTAATACTTCTGAGAATAATCTTTAGAAAAGATGATTATAAATCCACATACATGGACATGAATGAATTTAGGGAGTGTATAATAAGACACATATATTTCATACTTTGAAAAATCTGGAGAGTGTGTGTGTGTGTGTATATATATATATATATATACACACACACACACACACACACACACACATTCAAACAAAACACAGAGAGACTTTAAAAAGTAGAAATATATATGCCAATCAAAATTCATCATGAAATATATATCATCCACAGATCCAAAAATATTTAATTTACTGAACATGGATTTATGTATCATGTTGTTCAAGTAGAAAGCTCACCATAGGTTGAAATTTCAGTTCCAACAGCGTTTAGGAGGAGTGATCTCTTCCCACAATTTGTATCTGCCATGTCAGGAACCTCACAAGAATGTACGTGGGATACCAGGTAGGATTCTATATGTGCATGTAAAAATACATGTGCTGAATAGGCTACAGAGAAAGGGAGACAGGAATTTACATATTTGTTAACTTTACAAACACATGGAGAACTACTTCTCTTAAATTGGACTAGATTTATAACTCCTAGCCTTTATAATGCCAAAGGAAAGTCCAATTATACACCATCCCTCCTCTGACCTTCATGTATTGCTATTCTGTTTGGGTTATATTCCTCCATCATATCAGGATTGGTAATCAGAGTCTAGGAGGGTATGGGTTAGTGTCAGGGATTCAGTATTTTGAATGGAAAATAGGAAAATGAATCCAATGTGTATGCAATTATGTGCTACACAAAAATCTTCCCACTCTCATCAAGAACAATGCCTTGACATTACCTTTGCCCCAAGTAAGACACAATTCGAAGAGAAGAGTTAGAAAATCTGTGAATACATATATACAATGGAAAATGCTCAGGAGTTCACAACCTTGGAGGTGGTAGAGGAGCTTCCATAAGTAAGGGACAAGGTAAACACTCCACAAACATGGAGCTCTGCTGGCCTAAAGACTTCTTGGGAAACTGCCTCTGAGTTTGGACACTTGAAATATATGTTGTTGTCAGGAGCTTTATCTTCCTTTGTAGTGAGACCATCAAAGCTTGTTCTGCATCTATGTGACCGGGAGGACATGGTTTCTGATTTTCCAATGAACATGAGGCAGCAGTGCTGAATTCTCTCTTTGTAGGTAAACTGTGGCCACTGGGGTCTAAGTGTTTCCCCGTGTGGACTGTGAGGCCATTTGGTCATCCTCCACTTTTCCTGGTGTTTCTTGCTGCTTCACTGGGAGTTTCCTATTTGCTTCATGAAATACAAGGAGTTCAACTGGGACAGAGTGCTGGAGGGAGTTCTGTCACGTGTGCTGACTCAGGGTCCGAGGAGAATGCACCAACCAGGCTTCTATCCCACAGAGCTTGCCCCCTTGACCATAGCAACCTGATTCTGAACATTGCCCGGAAACCTCTCCATATAACAAGATGCCTTTACATATAAGGGTCTGCTGGCTGCACCGTGTCAGTCACAAGCCATGTGGAAGCCAATGGCAGATCCACATGGCCCCACCACAGATGTTTTATCACACACCTGCACACCACTGCTCTAGGCCCACTCATCAGCAGGCTCCAACTTACTGGCATCTCTGTTCTACACCGTTTTCATGAAACCCAGTCAATCAAGGCACTGTCTGGTACACTCATGATCAGCAACAGGACATCCAAAGGTTCTCCAGTGCCATCTGGTCATGGGAATTTCAAAAATTTCATGGTATTTATCAAGCCATTTTTCAAGGATGAACTTGGAGGCACTGTGGGTTTCTATTCATTCAGGAACCACTAAATGGTGAGGAAGCTCATTTCAATGAAAGCTCTAGAGGAACACTCAGAGGCAAGGCTTCCCAAGAGTGGCCAAAAGGTCACATCAAGCCAGGCCCATTGAGGTCTACAATGTGAGGTCCCTGTGTGTTTTGACTCTCAATTATGGCTGGAAGGTCTTTAAGAAAAAAATCATGTTATATCCTGGCTGAGATTCCCAGTGCTCTGTGCAAAGCCACCCTGGACCTAGATCTCAGTTTCCAAGGGCAACTCTCATGCGTGGCCTCCTAAATTCCCAACACAATTCATGGCAATACTTCTCTGAGTTCAGTTCCAGAACTCAGTCTATAAGGAGAATCACGCCAGAGTTCAAGACCAGGTGGACCAAGTCATCCCTTCCAACCGCCACAGAAATGACCACAATTCAAACCAAAACACTGCCACATGTCCCTCATCTTCTTCCATATAGACACTCATCATAACCTCTGGCTGGAGGTTTCCATGAGGGGGGCAGCCCAAGACAGTGTCTAGAATAAGCTCCCTTGCCCCTCATTTGCCTAATGTCTGGGTGGCCTGGACACCCTTACTGTGACCAAGGAGTGATCAAATAGGCCTGCCATTAATACTGCTCTACTTCTCCAATTTGAGGCCTACTGACTTTCGGGTATAGATTCTTTTTGTGTATTGGAGACATGAGAAAACCCAAGAACCTATGGGCTAGCCTCTGCAGGGCTTTGAAGAACTCATTTGACCCAAAGGATCCCTATTCTCACTTGATGGAGGTCAGGAACTTTCCAGAGGAAAGCGAGAGACTTCATCCACAATGACTGCTCTTTTTGCCATTTTGGCTTTGGATGCACACATGGGATCTTTCGTTAATCCATCAGGTGCTGAGAATCTAAGCCACAGCCTCACACAGGGCCAAGAGGCTGATTCACACACATCCCTTTGCACAGGAATTAAGCAAAAAGCCACAGGTGATGCCCATTCATTTCCATTTGAAAACTGTTTACTTCAGGCTTCACAAAGGGGTAGCCTGAGGCAAAGACCTTCCTGACAGTCAGGGCAACAGAACAATAGGTAAGCAAAAGGCCCAAAGCAGGGTTTCTCCACTGACACTTTACTGGTCACACTGATATCTAAGTTTTCTGAGATGCTTGCCATTCCCTTCAGTTATCCAGTACATGGCCATGTCACAGAGCTGGGAGGTGGTACATATCTTGGACACAAAACCATGAGCCTATTCTGGAGAGTGGCCAGAATTCAGGAAGAAAACAGGAACTTAGCAAGATAGTAGGTGTTGCCCATAGATAAGGGAAGCCCCAGTCCATTCATAAATCGGAAAAGATGAATGCTGGAAAGTTTTCTACTAGACAGGACACATCCATTGATTCATTCTCTTTTCCAATGTCTACAACCAGGGATACAGTGGGATACACAGACATAGAAACACTCGCCTTGTCAAACGTCTTACTAGAAACAGGCCACTAAAAAAGAAACAAACTGCCTTTCCTACCTATTCTCAGAACATGAGACAAAACCATAAACTCACAACAACACCCACTAAGGCACCTCCTTCCCCCAAGTAGGTCTGTGACTATCTATCCAGAGTGTCTTCTGTCTGGTGGGCCATTCAATGTTCCCCCAAAATGGCCCGTCCTCTCTCAGATCTGGCCTCCTTGGCCTACTCAATGAACTTGTCAGGAGCCACCAGTGAGCCACTCACTACCTGCTTTCTCAGAAAAGTCCCCTCTTCAGAGCTTTCCTGGCATTTGGTCATCCTCACATCAGTAGGTACCAAGAAAGACTGACTCTGTCCTTGGTAAATGCAAACAAGTGAGCCCACTGGGACTGGGACTGAAACTGGCTCTGGGTGCCTGGCTTCCTGGTTGCCAAGTTCAGAGAGTTCCATCACAAAAGAAGTGAGGTGAGGTCACTTCCTTCAGGAACTGAATGAGGTCACTGCCTTGGCAACCAAATTGTCCTAACAGTTGCTTCCAAGGGTCCTATGAGATGGAGGCTGCCCCTGCTTCCTGTGACACTTTCACAAGTTAGAATGGTATATCCTCCATAGGCACCCAGGAACAGCTTTCCACACAGGCCTGGTTTGGTCCATCTTGTCTACATTAAGAAGTGTGCGGCTCATTCAGACACAACCCTTCATCCTGACCAGGTTGTTTGCCATGGAAGATGACTTTTGCTCTCTCATGTCCTTCAGAGCTGCCTACATCTTCTCCAGGGATCATTTGTGCATGGACCTTTGAGTTCTCAGCAGGTGGAAGATCCCCTACATTCCTCTCTTGTAAGATCAACTCTGTCCCTGCTCTTCTGTAAAGTTGGATTGAGGAAACAGTGTATGGTTAGGGGTAAGAACATGTTTGATTTGGGTTAGGAATCATTCTACTGGATGAAGAATGGTATTGGGAACCTGCGATATTTATAATAATGTATAGGTGAAGTATATGTATGAAAACAGAAATCTAAGTAAGCTTTGAAGCCCAGAAGGGCATTGGGCCCTTGACTGGGATACTTAGCTTTCAATTACATTCTGCACAGATGTCTCAGATAAATTGATATACAATGGCATAAGACCTTGTACCTTGCATGATTGAATGTGGAAGAGAACATCCATTCAAAAAGGGATTGTAGGTAGGATTAGGAAGATAGTCAGTAGGTTTACGAAGAAGAGTGATTATAACATTTGGACCAAAAGTTCTTTAGCAGTAGGGTGTCAGTTAGAGAGTAGATGTAAATGTCAGCACATGTGAAGAGTCAGTCACAAGAATGAATATGGGAAATTATGTAGGAAAGCAGATATCAATAGAGACATCGGGAAATCAGTCAAAGTATAAAGTGAGTGATAGGATTAGATATTTTCAACAGGGTTGAGGTTGAATATGTAATCTTAGGACGAAGCAACTGTGTAGTCACCAATAGGATTGACATTTGAGAGCATTAGGCACCTGGACAAGGATGTTTTTAGTAATCCATGCTCACTTTCCATTTAGACTTTGGTACAATCATAAGTGTGAACTTCGCATTATGTGTCCAGAATATCACTGTGATAAAATGTATATGTAGATCAGGTGACATGAGTATTTCTTCCACCATTTCTGGGAGCAATATCTTGAAGACGTATTGATTAGTATTTGGGGGCACCAATAGGTGTACCCTGTGTCTATGAAAATAGAGATAATGCATGAACAGACCATACTGCGAATAAATAATATAACTGGTTCCAATTTACATAATGGATTGAACTGATACCTGAAAATATATAGGAAATCTAATATTGATACACAATCATTCATTCCAACCAGTTATATATCTAATGGTAATATTAGGGTTACGGTTTACCATGAAGGCTGTGTGATATTTGCTTGAAAAGTGATTATGGAAATTGAAAATAATGTTTTTGGAAAGAAGTCTCATGAAATGACCAGTCCAGAAACATACAGGAGTACATGTGTTCTGAAGCAGGAAGTGATTGAAAGTGAACCAAATGCCTGGAAATTTGTGAACTTGTGGAAGAAATATATATCCTATGATGTGCATCAACTGAAGAAATAGTGATGTACCAGTGTCGAAAAAAAAAGAAACGTCAAAATACACACCATGTATCATACGAATCTACTTGCATTGATGCTAAACTCGGTCAGTTACTGTAGAAATATTAGGATTTCTAAGCACCATTCACTAGGAAACAAATGTGTATTTCAGGTGGATTAATACTTCTGAGAATAATCTTTAGAAAAGATGATTATAAATCCACATACATGGACATGAATGAATTTAGGGAGTGTATAATAAGACACATATATTTCATACTTTGAAAAATCTGGAGAGTGTGTGTGTGTATATATATATATACACACACACACACTCACACACACTTTCAAACAAAACACAGAGAGACTTTAAAAAGTAGAAATATATATGCCAATCAAAATTCATCATGAAATATATATCATCCACAGATCCAAAAATATTTAATTTACTGAACATGGATTTATGTATCATGTTGTTCAAGTAGAAAGCTCACCATAGGTTGAAATTTCAGTTCCAACAGCGTTTAGGAGGAGTGATCTCTTCCCACAATTTGTATCTGCCATGTCAGGAACCTCACAAGAATGTACGTGGGATACCAGGTAGGATTCTATATGTGCATGTAAAAATACATGTGCTGAATAGGCTACAGAGAAAGGGAGACAGGAATTTACATATTTGTTAACTTTACAAACACATGGAGAACTACTTCTCTTAAATTGGACTAGATTTATAACTCCTAGCCTTTATAATGCCAAAGGAAAGTCCAATTATACACCATGCCTCCTCTGAACTTCATGTATTGCTATTCTGTTTGGGTTATATTCCTCCATCATATCAGGATTGGTAATCAGAGTCTAGGAGGGTATGGGTTAGTGTCAGGGATTCAGTATTTTGAATGGAAAATAGGAAAATGAATCCAATGTGTATGCAATTATGTGCTACACAAAAATCTTCCCACTCTCATCAAGAACATTAATGCCTTGACATTACCTTTGCCCCAAGTAAGACACAATTCGAAGAGAAGAGTTAGAAAATCTGTGAATACATATATACAATGGAAAATGCTCAGGAGTTCACAACCTTGGAGGTGGTAGAGGAGCTTCCATAAATAAGGGACAAGGTAAACACTCCACAAACATGGAGCTCTGCTGGCCTAAAGACTTCTTGGGAAACTGCCTCTGAGTTTGGACACTTGAAATATATGTTGTTGTCAGGAGCTTTATCTTCCTTTGTAGTGAGACCATCAAAGCTTGTTCTGCATCTATGTGACCGGGAGGACATGGTTTCTGATTTTCCAATGAACATGAGGCAGCAGTGCTGAATTCTCTCTTTGTAGGTAAACTGTGGCCACTGGGGTCTAAGTGTTTCCCCGTGTGGACTGTGAGGCCATTTGGTCATCCTCCACTTTTCCTGGTATTTCTTGCTGCTTCACTGGGAGTTTCCTATTTGCTTCATGAAATACAAGGAGTTCAACTGGGACAGAGTGCTGGAGGGAGTTCTGTCACGTGTGCTGACTCAGGGTCCGAGGAGAATGCACCAACCAGGCTTCTATCCCACAGAGCTTGCCCCCTTGACCATAGCAACCTGATTCTGAACATTGCCCGGAAACCTCTCCATATAACAAGATGCCTTTACATATAAGGGTCTGCTGGCTGCACCGTGTCAGTCACAAGCCATGTGGAAGCCAATGGCAGATCCACATGGCCCCACCACAGATGTTTTATCACACACCTGCACACCACTGCTCTAGGCCCACTCATCAGCAGGCTCCAACTTACTGGCATCTCTGTTCTACACCGTTTTCATGAAACCCAGTCAATCAAGGCACTGTCTGGTACACTGATGATCAGCAACAGGACATCCAAAGGTTCTCCAGTGCCACCTGGTCATGGGAATTTCAAAAATTTCATGGTATTTATCAAGCCATTTTTCAAGGATGAACTTGGAGGCACTGTGGGTTTCTATTCATTCAGGAACCACTAAATGGTGAGGAAGCTCCTTTCAATGAAAGCTCTAGAGGAACACTCAGAGGCAAGGCTTCCCAAGAGTGGCCAAAAGGTCACATCAAGCCAGGCCCATTGAGGTCTACAATGTGAGGTCCCTGTGTGTTTTGACTCTCAATTATGGCTGGAAGGTCTTTAAGAAAAAAATCATGTTATATCCTGGCTGAGATTCCCAGTGCTCTGTGCAAAGCCACCCTGGACCTAGATCTCAGTTTCCAAGGGCAACTCTCATGCGTGGCCTCCTAAATTCCCAACACAATTCATGGCAATACTTCTCTGAGTTCAGTTCCAGAACTCAGTCTATAAGGAGAATCACGCCAGAGTTCAAGACCAGGTGGACCAAGTCATCCCTTCCAACCGCCACAGAAATGACCACAATTCAAACCAAAACACTGCCACATGTCCCTCATCTTCTTCCATATAGACACTCATCATAACCTCTGGCTGGAGGTTTCCATGAGGGGGGCAGCCCAAGACAGTGTCTAGAATAAGCTCCCTTGCCCCTCATTTGCCTAATGTCTGGGTGGCCTGGACACCCTTACTGTGACCAAGGAGTGATCAAATAGGCCTGCCATTAATACTGCTCTACTTCTCCAATTTGAGGCCTACTGACTTTCGGGTATAGATTCTTTTTGTGTATTGGAGACATGAGAAAACCCAAGAACCTATGGGCTAGCCTCTGCAGGGCTTTGAAGAACTCATTTGACCCAAAGGATCCCTATTCTCACTTGATGGAGGTCAGGAACTTTCCAGAGGAAAGCGAGAGACTTCATCCACAATGACTGCTCTTTTTGCCATTTTGGCTTTGGATGCACACATGGGATCTTTCGTTAATCCATCAGGTGCTGAGAATCTAAGCCACAGCCTCACACAGGGCCAAGAGGCTGATTCACACACATCCCTTTGCACAGGAATTAAGCAAAAAGCCACAGGTGATGCCCATTCATTTCCATTTGAAAACTGTTTACTTCAGGCTTCACAAAGGGGTAGCCTGAGGCAAAGACCTTCCTGACAGTCAGGGCAACAGAACAATAGGTAAGCAAAAGGCCCAAAGCAGGGTTTCTCCACTGACACTTTACTGGTCACACTGATATCTAAGTTTTCTGAGATGCTTGCCATTCCCTTCAGTTATCCAGTACATGGCCATGTCACAGAGCTGGGAGGTGGTACATATCTTGGACACAAAACCATGAGCCTATTCTGGAGAGTGGCCAGAATTCAGGAAGAAAACAGGAACTTAGCAAGATAGTAGGTGTTGCCCATAGATAAGGGAAGCCCCAGTCCATTCATAAATCGGAAAAGATGAATGCTGGAAAGTTTTCTACTAGACAGGACACATCCATTGATTCATTCTCTTTCCCAATGTCTACAACCAGGGATACAGTGGGATACACAGACATAGAAACACTCGCCTTGTCAAACGTCTTACTAGAAACAGGCCACTAAAAAAGAAACAAACTGCCTTTCCTACCTATTCTCAGAACATGAGACAAAACCATAAACTCACAACAACACCCACTAAGGCACCTCCTTCCCCCAAGTAGGTCTGTGACTATCCAGAGTGTCTTCTGTCTGGTGGGCCATTCAATGTTCCCCCAAAATGGCCCGTCCTCTCTCAGATCTGGCCTCCTTGGCCTACTCAATGAACTTGTCAGGAGCCACCAGTGAGCCACTCACTACCTGCTTTCTCAGAACTACGTCCCCTCTTCAGAGCTTTCCTGGCATTTGGTCATCCTCACATCAGTAGGTACCAAGAAAGACTGACTCTGTCCTTGGTAAATGCAAACAAGTGAGCCCACTGGGACTGGGACTGAAACTGGCTCTGGGTGCCTGGCTTCCTGGTTGCCAAGTTCAGAGAGTTCCATCACAAAAGAAGTGAGGTGAGGTCACTTCCTTCAGGAACTGAATGAGGTCACTGCCTTGGCAACCAAATTGTCCTAACAGTTGCTTCCAAGGGTCCTATGAGATGGAGGCTGCCCCTGCTTCCTGTGACACTTTCACAAGTTAGAATGGTATATCCTCCATAGGCACCCAGGAACAGCTTTCCACACAGGCCTGGTTTGGTCCATCTTGTCTACATTAAGAAGTGTGCGGCTCATTCAGACACAACCCTTCATCCTGACCAGGTTGTTTGCCATGGAAGATGACTTTTGCTCTCTCATGTCCTTCAGAGCTGCCTACATCTTCTCCAGGGATCATTTCTGCATGGACCTTTGAGTTCTCAGCAGGTGGAAGATCCCCTACATTCCTCTCTTGTAAGATCAACTCTGTCCCTGCTCTTCTGTAAAGTTGGATTGAGGAAACAGTGTATGGTTAGGGGTAAGAACATGTTTGATTTGGGTTAGGAATCATTCTACTGGATGAAGAATGGTATTGGGAACCTGCGATATTTATAATAATATATAGGTGAAGTATATGTATGAAAACAGAAATCTAAGTAAGCTTTGAAGCCCAGAAGGGCATTGGGCCCTTGACTGGGATACTTAGCTTTCAATTACATTCTGCACAGATGTCTCAGATAAATTGATATACAATGGCATAAGACCTTGTACCTTGCATGATTGAATGTGGAAGAGAACATCCATTCAAAAAGGGATTGTAGGTAGGATTAGGAAGATAGTCAGTAGGTTTACGAAGAAGAGTGATTATAACATTTGGACCAAAAGTTCTTTAGCAGTAGGGTGTCAGTTAGAGAGTAGATGTAAATGTCAGCACATGTGAAGAGTCAGTCACAAGAATGAATATGGGAAATTATGTAGGAAAGCAGATATCAATAGAGACATTGGGAAATCAGTCAAAGTATAAAGTGAGTGATAGGATTAGATATTTTCAACAGGGTTGAGGTTGAATATGTAATCTTAGGACGAAGCAACTGTGTAGTCACCAATAGGATTGACATTTGAGAGCATTATTCACCTGGACAAGGATGTTTTTAGTAATCCATGCTCACTTTCCATTTAGACTTTGGTACAATCATAAGTGTGAACTTCGCATTATGTGTCCAGAATATCACTGTGATAAAATGTATATGTAGATCAGGTGACGTGAGTATTTCTTCCACCATTTCTGGGAGCAATATCTTGAAGACGTATTGATTAGTATTTGGGGGCACCAATAGGTGTACCCTGTGTCTATGAAAATAGAGATAATGCATGAACAGACCATACTGCGAATAAATAATATAACTGGTTCCAATTTACATAATGGATTGAACTGATACCTGAAAATATATAGGAAATCTAATATTGATACACAATCATTCATTCCAACCAGTTATATATCTAATGGTAATATTAGGGTTACGGTTTACCATGAAGGCTGTGTGATATTTGCTTGAAAAGTGATTATGGAAATTGAAAATAATGTTTTTGGAAAGAAGTCTCATGAAATGACCAGTCCAGAAACATACAGGAGTACATGTGTTCTGAAGCAGGAAGTGATTGAAAGTGAACCAAATGCCTGGAAATTTGTGAACTTGTGGAAGAAATATATATCCTATGATGTGCATCAACTGAAGAAATAGTGATGTACCAGTGTCGAAAAAAAAAGAAACGTCAAAATACACACCATGTATCATAGGAATCTACTTGCATTGATGCTAAACTCGGTCAGTTACTGTAGAAATATTAGGATTTCTAAGCACCATTCACTAGGAAACAAATGTGTATTTCAGGTGGATTAATACTTCTGAGAATAATCTTTAGAAAAGATGATTATAAATCCACATACATGGACATGAATGAATTTAGGGAGTGTATAATAAGACACATATATTTCATACTTTGAAAAATCTGGAGAGTGTGTGTGTGTATATATATATATACACACACACACACTCACACACACATTCAAACAAAACACAGAGAGACTTTAAAAAGTAGAAATATATATGCCAATCAAAATTCATCATGAAATATATATCATCCACAGATCCAAAAATATTTAATTTACTGAACATGGATTTATGTATCATGTTGTTCAAGTAGAAAGCTCACCATAGGTTGAAATTTCAGTTCCAACAGCGTTTAGGAGGAGTGATCTCTTCCCACAATTTGTATCTGCCATGTCAGGAACCTCACAAGAATGTACGTGGGATACCAGGTAGGATTCTATATGTGCATGTAAAAATACATGTGCTGAATAGGCTACAGAGAAAGGGAGACAGGAACTTACATATTTGTTAACTTTACAAACACATGGAGAACTACTTCTCTTAAATTGGACTAGATTTATAACTCCTAGCCTTTATAATGCCAAAGGAAAGTCCAATTATACACCATGCCTCCTCTGAACTTCATGTATTGCTATTCTGTTTGGGTTATATTCCTCCATCATATCAGGATTGGTAATCAGAGTCTAGGAGGGTATGGGTTAGTGTCAGGGATTCAGTATTTTGAATGGAAAATAGGAAAATGAATCCAATGTGTATGCAATTATGTGCTACACAAAAATCTTCCCACTCTCATCAAGAACATTAATGCCTTGACATTACCTTTGCCCCAAGTAAGACACAATTCGAAGAGAAGAGTTAGAAAATCTGTGAATACATATATACAATGGAAAATGCTCAGGAGTTCACAACCTTGGAGGTGGTAGAGGAGCTTCCATAAGTAAGGGACAAGGTAAACACTCCACAAACATGGAGCTCTGCTGGCCTAAAGACTTCTTGGGAAACTGCCTCTGAGTTTGGACACTTGAAATATATGTTGTTGTCAGGAGCTTTATCTTCCTTTGTAGTGAGACCATCAAAGCTTGTTCTGCATCTATGTGACCGGGAGGACATGGTTTCTGATTTTCCAATGAACATGAGGCAGCAGTGCTGAATTCTCTCTTTGTAGGTAAACTGTGGCCACTGGGGTCTAAGTGTTTCCCCGTGTGGACTGTGAGGCCATTTGGTCATCCTCCACTTTTCCTGGTGTTTCTTGCTGCTTCACTGGGAGTTTCCTATTTGCTTCATGAAATACAAGGAGTTCAACTGGGACAGAGTGCTGGAGGGAGTTCTGTCACGTGTGCTGACTCAGGGTCCGAGGAGAATGCACCAACCAGGCTTCTATCCCACAGAGCTTGCCCCCTTGACCATAGCAACCTGATTCTGAACATTGCCCGGAAACCTCTCCATATAACAAGATGCCTTTACATATAAGGGTCTGCTGGCTGCACCGTGTCAGTCACAAGCCATGTGGAAGCCAATGGCAGATCCACATGGCCCCACCACAGATGTTTTATCACACACCTGCACACCACTGCTCTAGGCCCACTCATCAGCAGGCTCCAACTTACTGGCATCTCTGTTCTACACCGTTTTCATGAAACCCAGTCAATCAAGGCACTGTCTGGTACACTCATGATCAGCAACAGGACATCCAAAGGTTCTCCAGTGCCACCTGGTCATGGGAATTTCAAAAATTTCATGGTATTTATCAAGCCATTTTTCAAGGATGAACTTGGAGGCACTGTGGGTTTCTATTCATTCAGGAACCACTAAATGGTGAGGAAGCTCCTTTCAATGAAAGCTCTAGAGGAACACTCAGAGGCAAGGCTTCCCAAGAGTGGCCAAAAGGTCACATCAAGCCAGGCCCATTGAGGTCTACAATGTGAGGTCCCTGTGTGTTTTGACTCTCAATTATGGCTGGAAGGTCTTTAAGAAAAAAATCATGTTATATCCTGGCTGAGATTCCCAGTGCTCTGTGCAAAGCCACCCTGGACCTAGATCTCAGTTTCCAAGGGCAACTCTCATGCGTGGCCTCCTAAATTCCCAACACAATTCATGGCAATACTTCTCTGAGTTCAGTTCCAGAACTCAGTCTATAAGGAGAATCACGCCAGAGTTCAAGACCAGGTGGACCAAGTCATCCCTTCCAACCGCCACAGAAATGACCACAATTCAAACCAAAACACTGCCACATGTCCCTCATCTTCTTCCATATAGACACTCATCATAACCTCTGGCTGGAGGTTTCCATGAGGGGGGCAGCCCAAGACAGTGTCTAGAATAAGCTCCCTTGCCCCTCATTTGCCTAATGTCTGGGTGGCCTGGACACCCTTACTGTGACCAAGGAGTGATCAAATAGGCCTGCCATTAATACTGCTCTACTTCTCCAATTTGAGGCCTACTGACTTTCGGGTATAGATTCTTTTTGTGTATTGGAGACATGAGAAAACCCAAGAACCTATGGGCTAGCCTCTGCAGGGCTTTGAAGAACTCATTTGACCCAAAGGATCCCTATTCTCACTTGATGGAGGTCAGGAACTTTCCAGAGGAAAGCGAGAGACTTCATCCACAATGACTGCTCTTTTTGCCATTTTGGCTTTGGATGCACACATGGGATCTTTCGTTAATCCATCAGGTGCTGAGAATCTAAGCCACAGCCTCACACAGGGCCAAGAGGCTGATTCACACACATCCCTTTGCACAGGAATTAAGCAAAAAGCCACAGGTGATGCCCATTCATTTCCATTTGAAAACTGTTTACTTCAGGCTTCACAAAGGGGTAGCCTGAGGCAAAGACCTTCCTGACAGTCAGGGCAACAGAACAATAGGTAAGCAAAAGGCCCAAAGCAGGGTTTCTCCACTGACACTTTACTGGTCACACTGATATCTAAGTTTTCTGAGATGCTTGCCATTCCCTTCAGTTATCCAGTACATGGCCATGTCACAGAGCTGGGAGGTGGTACATATCTTGGACACAAAACCATGAGCCTATTTTGGAGAGTGGCCAGAATTCAGGAAGAAAACAGGAACTTAGCAAGATAGTAGGTGTTGCCCATAGATAAGGGAAGCCCCAGTCCATTCATAAATCGGAAAAGATGAATGCTGGAAAGTTTTCTACTAGACAGGACACATCCATTGATTCATTCTCTTTTCCAATGTCTACAACCAGGGATACAGTGGGATACACAGACATAAAAACACTCGCCTTGTCAAACGTCTTACTAGAAACAGGCCACTAAAAAAGAAACAAACTGCCTTTCCTACCTATTCTCAGAACATGAGACAAAACCATAAACTCACAACAACACCCACTAAGGCACCTCCTTCCCCCAAGTAGGTCTGTGACTATCCAGAGTGTCTTCTGTCTGGTGGGCCATTCAATGTTCCCCCAAAATGGCCCGTCCTCTCTCAGATCTGGCCTCCTTGGCCTACTCAATGAACTTGTCAGGAGCCACCAGTGAGCCACTCACTACCTGCTTTCTCAGAAAAGTCCCCTCTTCAGAGCTTTCCTGGCATTTGGTCATCCTCACATCAGTAGGTACCAAGAAAGACTGACTCTGTCCTTGGTAAATGCAAACAAGTGAGCCCACTGGGACTGGGACTGAAACTGGCTCTGGGTGCCTGGCTTCCTGGTTGCCAAGTTCAGAGAGTTCCATCACAAAAGAAGTGAGGTGAGGTCACTTCCTTCAGGAACTGAATGAGGTCACTGCCTTGGCAACCAAATTGTCCTAACAGTTGCTTCCAAGGGTCCTATGAGATGGAGGCTGCCCCTGCTTCCTGTGACACTTTCACAAGTTAGAATGGTATATCCTCCATAGGCACCCAGGAACAGCTTTCCACACAGGCCTGGTTTGGTCCATCTTGTCTACATTAAGAAGTGTGCGGCTCATTCAGACACAACCCTTCATCCTGACCAGGTTGTTTGCCATGGAAGATGACTTTTGCTCTCTCATGTCCTTCAGAGCTGCCTACATCTTCTCCAGGGATCATTTCTGCATGGACCTTTGAGTTCTCAGCAGGTGGAAGATCCCCTACATTCCTCTCTTGTAAGATCAACTCTGTCCCTGCTCTTCTGTAAAGTTGGATTGAGGAAACAGTGTATGGTTAGGGGTAAGAACATGTTTGATTTGGGTTAGGAATCATTCTACTGGATGAAGAATGGTATTGGGAACCTGCGATATTTATAATAATATATAGGTGAAGTATATGTATGAAAACAGAAATCTAAGTAAGCTTTGAAGCCCAGAAGGGCATTGGGCCCTTGACTGGGATACTTAGCTTTGAATTACATTCTGCACAGATGTCTCAGATAAATTGATATACAATGGCATAAGACCTTGTACCTTGCATGATTGAATGTGGAAGAGAACATCCATTCAAAAAGGGATTGTAGGTAGGATTAGGAAGATAGTCAGTAGGTTTACGAAGAAGAGTGATTATAACATTTGGACCAAAAGTTCTTTAGCAGTAGGGTGTCAGTTAGAGAGTAGATGTAAATGTCAGCACATGTGAAGAGTCAGTCACAAGAATGAATATGGGAAATTATGTAGGAAAGCAGATATCAATAGAGACATTGGGAAATCAGTCAAAGTATAAAGTGAGTGATAGGATTAGATATTTTCAACAGGGTTGAGGTTGAATATGTAATCTTAGGACGAAGCAACTGTGTAGTCACCAATAGGATTGACATTTGAGAGCATTATTCACCTGGACAAGGATGTTTTTAGTAATCCATGCTCACTTTCCATTTAGACTTTGGTACAATCATAAGTGTGAACTTCGCATTATGTGTCCAGAATATCACTGTGATAAAATGTATATGTAGATCAGGTGACATGAGTATTTCTTCCACCATTTCTGGGAGCAATATCTTGAAGACGTATTGATTAGTATTTGGGGGCACCAATAGGTGTACCCTGTGTCTATGAAAATAGAGATAATGCATGAACAGACCATACTGCGAATAAATAATATAACTGGTTCCAATTTACATAATGGATTGAACTGATACCTGAAAATATATAGGAAATCTAATATTGATACACAATCATTCATTCCAACCAGTTATATATCTAATGGTAATATTAGGGTTACGGTTTACCATGAAGGCTGTGTGATATTTGCCTGAAAAGTGATTATGGAAATTGAAAATAATGTTTTTGGAACGAAGTCGCATGAAATGACCAGTCCAGAAACATACAGGAGTACATGTGTTCTGAAGCAGGAAGTGATTGAAAGTGAACCAAATGCCTGGAAATTTGTGAACTTGTGGAAGAAATATATATCCTATGATGTGCATCAACTGAAGAAATAGTGATGTACCAGTGTCGAAAAAAAAAAGAAACGTCAAAATACACACCATGTATCATACGAATCTACTTGCATTGATGCTAAACTCGGTCAGTTACTGTAGAAATATTAGGATTTCTAAGCACCATTCACTAGGAAACAAATGTGTATTTCAGGTGGATTAATACTTCTGAGAATAATCTTTAGAAAAGATGATTTTAAATCCACATACATGGACATGAATGAATTTAGGGAGTGTATAATAAGACACATATATTTCATACTTTGAAAAATCTGGAGAGTGTGTGTGTGTGTGTATATATATATATATATATATATATATATATACACACACACACACACACACACACACACACATTCAAACAAAACACAGAGAGACTTTAAAAAGTAGAAATATATATGCCAATCAAAATTCATCATGAAATATATATCATCCACAGATCCAAAAATATTTAATTTACTGAACATGGATTTATGTATCATGTTGTTCAAGTAGAAAGCTCACCATAGGTTGAAATTTCAGTTCCAACAGCGTTTAGGAGGAGTGATCTCTTCCCACAATTTGTATCTGCCATGTCAGGAACCTCACAAGAATGTACGTGGGATACCAGGTAGGATTCTATATGTGCATGTAAAAATACATGTGCTGAATAGGCTACAGAGAAAGGGAGACAGGAACTTACATATTTGTTAACTTTACAAACACATGGAGAACTACTTCTCTTAAATTGGACTAGATTTATAACTCCTAGCCTTTATAATGCCAAAGGAAAGTCCAATTATACACCATGCCTCCTCTGAACTTCATGTATTGCTATTCTGTTTGGGTTATATTCCTCCATCATATCAGGATTGGTAATCAGAGTCTAGGAGGGTATGGGTTAGTGTCAGGGATTCAGTATTTTGAATGGAAAATAGGAAAATGAATCCAATGTGTATGCAATTATGTGCTACACAAAAATCTTCCCACTCTCATCAAGAACATTAATGCCTTGACATTACCTTTGCCCCAAGTAAGACACAATTCGAAGAGAAGAGTTAGAAAATCTGTGAATACATATATACAATGGAAAATGCTCAGGAGTTCACAACCTTGGAGGTGGTAGAGGAGCTTCCATAAGTAAGGGACAAGGTAAACACTCCACAAACATGGAGCTCTGCTGGCCTAAAGACTTCTTGGGAAACTGCCTCTGAGTTTGGACACTTGAAATATATGTTGTTGTCAGGAGCTTTATCTTCCTTTGTAGTGAGACCATCAAAGCTTGTTCTGCATCTATGTGACCGGGAGGACATGGTTTCTGATTTTCCAATGAACATGAGGCAGCAGTGCTGAATTCTCTCTTTGTAGGTAAACTGTGGCCACTGGGGTCTAAGTGTTTCCCCGTGTGGACTGTGAGGCCATTTGGTCATCCTCCACTTTTCCTGGTGTTTCTTGCTGCTTCACTGGGAGTTTCCTATTTGCTTCATGAAATACAAGGAGTTCAACTGGGACAGAGTGCTGGAGGGAGTTCTGTCACGTGTGCTGACTCAGGGTCCGAGGAGAATGCACCAACCAGGCTTCTATCCCACAGAGCTTGCCCCCTTGACCATAGCAACCTGATTCTGAACATTGCCCGGAAACCTCTCCATATAACAAGATGCCTTTACATATAAGGGTCTGCTGGCTGCACCGTGTCAGTCACAAGCCATGTGGAAGCCAATGGCAGATCCACATGGCCCCACCACAGATGTTTTATCACACACCTGCACACCACTGCTCTAGGCCCACTCATCAGCAGGCTCCAACTTACTGGCATCTCTGTTCTACACCGTTTTCATGAAACCCAGTCAATCAAGGCACTGTCTGGTACACTCATGATCAGCAACAGGACATCCAAAGGTTCTCCAGTGCCACCTGGTCATGGGAATTTCAAAAATTTCATGGTATTTATCAAGCCATTTTTCAAGGATGAACTTGGAGGCACTGTGGGTTTCTATTCATTCAGGAACCACTAAATGGTGAGGAAGCTCATTTCAATGAAAGCTCTAGAGGAACACTCAGAGGCAAGGCTTCCCAAGAGTGGCCAAAAGGTCACATCAAGCCAGGCCCATTGAGGTCTACAATGTGAGGTCCCTGTGTGTTTTGACTCTCAATTATGGCTGGAAGGTCTTTAAGAAAAAAATCATGTTATATCCTGGCTGAGATTCCCAGTGCTCTGTGCAAAGCCACCCTGGACCTAGATCTCAGTTTCCAAGGGCAACTCTCATGCGTGGCCTCCTAAATTCCCAACACAATTCATGGCAATACTTCTCTGAGTTCAGTTCCAGAACTCAGTCTATAAGGAGAATCACGCCAGAGTTCAAGACCAGGTGGACCAAGTCATCCCTTCCAACCGCCACAGAAATGACCACAATTCAAACCAAAACACTGCCACATGTCCCTCATCTTCTTCCATATAGACACTCATCATAACCTCTGGCTGGAGGTTTCCATGAGGGGGGCAGCCCAAGACAGTGTCTAGAATAAGCTCCCTTGCCCCTCATTTGCCTAATGTCTGGGTGGCCTGGACACCCTTACTGTGACCAAGGAGTGATCAAATAGGCCTGCCATTAATACTGCTCTACTTCTCCAATTTGAGGCCTACTGACTTTCGGGTATAGATTCTTTTTGTGTATTGGAGACATGAGAAAACCCAAGAACCTATGGGCTAGCCTCTGCAGGGCTTTGAAGAACTCATTTGACCCAAAGGATCCCTATTCTCACTTGATGGAGGTCAGGAACTTTCCAGAGGAAAGCGAGAGACTTCATCCACAATGACTGCTCTTTTTGCCATTTTGGCTTTGGATGCACACATGGGATCTTTCGTTAATCCATCAGGTGCTGAGAATCTAAGCCACAGCCTCACACAGGGCCAAGAGGCTGATTCACACACATCCCTTTGCACAGGAATTAAGCAAAAAGCCACAGGTGATGCCCATTCATTTCCATTTGAAAACTGTTTACTTCAGGCTTCACAAAGGGGTAGCCTGAGGCAAAGACCTTCCTGACAGTCAGGGCAACAGAACAATAGGTAAGCAAAAGGCCCAAAGCAGGGTTTCTCCACTGACACTTTACTGGTCACACTGATATCTAAGTTTTCTGAGATGCTTGCCATTCCCTTCAGTTATCCAGTACATGGCCATGTCACAGAGCTGGGAGGTGGTACATATCTTGGACACAAAACCATGAGCCTATTTTGGAGAGTGGCCAGAATTCAGGAAGAAAACAGGAACTTAGCAAGATAGTAGGTGTTGCCCATAGATAAGGGAAGCCCCAGTCCATTCATAAATCGGAAAAGATGAATGCTGGAAAGTTTTCTACTAGACAGGACACATCCATTGATTCATTCTCTTTTCCAATGTCTACAACCAGGGATACAGTGGGATACACAGACATAGAAACACTCGCCTTGTCAAACGTCTTACTAGAAACAGGCCACTAAAAAAGAAACAAACTGCCTTTCCTACCTATTCTCAGAACATGAGACAAAACCATAAACTCACAACAACACCCACTAAGGCACCTCCTTCCCCCAAGTAGGTCTGTGACTATCCAGAGTGTCTTCTGTCTGGTGGGCCATTCAATGTTCCCCCAAAATGGCCCGTCCTCTCTCAGATCTGGCCTCCTTGGCCTACTCAATGAACTTGTCAGGAGCCACCAGTGAGCCACTCACTACCTGCTTTCTCAGAAAAGTCCCCTCTTCAGAGCTTTCCTGGCATTTGGTCATCCTCACATCAGTAGGTACCAAGAAAGACTGACTCTGTCCTTGGTAAATGCAAACAAGTGAGCCCACTGGGACTGGGACTGAAACTGGCTCTGGGTGCCTGGCTTCCTGGTTGCCAAGTTCAGAGAGTTCCATCACAAAAGAAGTGAGGTGAGGTCACTTCCTTCAGGAACTGAATGAGGTCACTGCCTTGGCAACCAAATTGTCCTAACAGTTGCTTCCAAGGGTCCTATGAGATGGAGGCTGCCCCTGCTTCCTGTGACACTTTCACAAGTTAGAATGGTATATCCTCCATAGGCACCCAGGAACAGCTTTCCACACAGGCCTGGTTTGGTCCATCTTGTCTACATTAAGAAGTGTGCGGCTCATTCAGACACAACCCTTCATCCTGACCAGGTTGTTTGCCATGGAAGATGACTTTTGCTCTCTCATGTCCTTCAGAGCTGCCTACATCTTCTCCAGGGATCATTTCTGCATGGACCTTTGAGTTCTCAGCAGGTGGAAGATCCCCTACATTCCTCTCTTGTAAGATCAACTCTGTCCCTGCTCTTCTGTAAAGTTGGATTGAGGAAACAGTGTATGGTTAGGGGTAAGAACATGTTTGATTTGGGTTAGGAATCATTCTACTGGATGAAGAATGGTATTGGGAACCTGCGATATTTATAATAATATATAGGTGAAGTATATGTATGAAAACAGAAATCTAAGTAAGCTTTGAAGCCCAGAAGGGCATTGGGCCCTTGACTGGGATACTTAGCTTTCAATTACATTCTGCACAGATGTCTCAGATAAATTGATATACAATGGCATAAGACCTTGTACCTTGCATGATTGAATGTGGAAGAGAACATCCATTCAAAAAGGGATTGTAGGTAGGATTAGGAAGATAGTCAGTAGGTTTACGAAGAAGAGTGATTATAACATTTGGACCAAAAGTTCTTTAGCAGTAGGGTGTCAGTTAGAGAGTAGATGTAAATGTCAGCACATGTGAAGAGTCAGTCACAAGAATGAATATGGGAAATTATGTAGGAAAGCAGATATCAATAGAGACATTGGGAAATCAGTCAAAGTATAAAGTGAGTGATAGGATTAGATATTTTCAACAGGGTTGAGGTTGAATATGTAATCTTAGGACGAAGCAACTGTGTAGTCACCAATAGGATTGACATTTGAGAGCATTATTCACCTGGACAAGGATGTTTTTAGTAATCCATGCTCACTTTCCATTTAGACTTTGGTACAATCATAAGTGTGAACTTCGCATTATGTGTCCAGAATATCACTGTGATAAAATGTATATGTAGATCAGGTGACATGAGTATTTCTTCCACCATTTCTGGGAGCAATATCTTGAAGACGTATTGATTAGTATTTGGGGGCACCAATAGGTGTACCCTGTGTCTATGAAAATAGAGATAATGCATGAACAGACCATACTGCGAATAAATAATATAACTGGTTCCAATTTACATAATGGATTGAACTGATACCTGAAAATATATAGGAAATCTAATATTGATACACAATCATTCATTCCAACCAGTTATATATCTAATGGTAATATTAGGGTTACGGTTTACCATGAAGGCTGTGTGATATTTGCCTGAAAAGTGATTATGGAAATTGAAAATAATGTTTTTGGAAAGAAGTCTCATGAAATGACCAGTCCAGAAACATACAGGAGTACATGTGTTCTGAAGCAGGAAGTGATTGAAAGTGAACCAAATGCCTGGAAATTTGTGAACTTGTGGAAGAAATATATATCCTATGATGTGCATCAACTGAAGAAATAGTGATGTACCAGTGTCGAAAAAAAAAAGAAACGTCAAAATACACACCATGTATCATACGAATCTACTTGCATTGATGCTAAACTCGGTCAGTTACTGTAGAAATATTAGGATTTCTAAGCACCATTCACTAGGAAACAAATGTGTATTTCAGGTGGATTAATACTTCTGAGAATAATCTTTAGAAAAGATGATTTTAAATCCACATACATGGACATGAATGAATTTAGGGAGTGTATAATAAGACACATATATTTCATACTTTGAAAAATCTGGAGAGTGTGTGTGTGTGTGTATATACACACACACACACACACACACACACACATTCAAACAAAACACAGAGAGACTTTAAAAAGTAGAAATATATATGCCAATCAAAATTCATCATGAAATATATATCATCCACTGATCCAAAAATATTTAATTTACTGAACATGGATTTATGTATCATGTTGTTCAAGTAGAAAGCTCACCATAGGTTGAAATTTCAGTTCCAACAGCGTTTAGGAGGAGTGATCTCTTCCCACAATTTGTATCTGCCATGTCAGGAACCTCACAAGAATGTACGTGGGATACCAGGTAGGATTCTATATGTGCATGTAAAAATACATGTGCTGAATAGGCTACAGAGAAAGGGAGACAGGAATTTACATATTTGTTAACTTTACAAACACATGGAGAACTACTTCTCTTAAATTGGACTAGATTTATAACTCCTAGCCTTTATAATGCCAAAGGAAAGTCCAATTATACACCATGCCTCCTCTGAACTTCATGTATTGCTATTCTGTTTGGGTTATATTCCTCCATCATATCAGGATTGGTAATCAGAGTCTAGGAGGGTATGGGTTAGTGTCAGGGATTCAGTATTTTGAATGGAAAATAGGAAAATGAATCCAATGTGTATGCAATTATGTGCTACACAAAAATCTTCCCACTCTCATCAAGAACATTAATGCCTTGACATTACCTTTGCCCCAAGTAAGACACAATTCGAAGAGAAGAGTTAGAAAATCTGTGAATACATATATACAATGGAAAATGCTCAGGAGTTCACAACCTTGGAGGTGGTAGAGGAGCTTCCATAAGTAAGGGACAAGGTAAACACTCCACAAACATGGAGCTCTGCTGGCCTAAAGACTTCTTGGGAAACTGCCTCTGAGTTTGGACACTTGAAATATATGTTGTTGTCAGGAGCTTTATCTTCCTTTGTAGTGAGACCATCAAAGCTTGTTCTGCATCTATGTGACCGGGAGGACATGGTTTCTGATTTTCCAATGAACATGAGGCAGCAGTGCTGAATTCTCTCTTTGTAGGTAAACTGTGGCCACTGGGGTCTAAGTGTTTCCCCGTGTGGACTGTGAGGCCATTTGGTCATCCTCCACTTTTCCTGGTGTTTCTTGCTGCTTCACTGGGAGTTTCCTATTTGCTTCATGAAATACAAGGAGTTCAACTGGGACACAGTGCTGGAGGGAGTTCTGTCACGTGTGCTGACTCAGGGTCCGAGGAGAATGCACCAACCAGGCTTCTATCCCACAGAGCTTGCCCCCTTGACCATAGCAACCTGATTCTGAACATTGCCCGGAAACCTCTCCATATAACAAGATGCCTTTACATATAAGGGTCTGCTGGCTGCACCGTGTCAGTCACAAGCCATGTGGAAGCCAATGGCAGATCCACATGGCCCCACCACAGATGTTTTATCACACACCTGCACACCACTGCTCTAGGCCCACTCATCAGCAGGCTCCAACTTACTGGCATCTCTGTTCTACACCGTTTTCATGAAACCCAGTCAATCAAGGCACTGTCTGGTACACTCATGATCAGCAACAGGACATCCAAAGGTTCTCCAGTGCCACCTGGTCATGGGAATTTCAAAAATTTCATGGTATTTATCAAGCCATTTTTCAAGGATGAACTTGGAGGCACTGTGGGTTTCTATTCATTCAGGAACCACTAAATGGTGAGGAAGCTCATTTCAATGAAAGCTCTAGAGGAACACTCAGAGGCAAGGCTTCCCAAGAGTGGCCAAAAGGTCACATCAAGCCAGGCCCATTGAGGTCTACAATGTGAGGTCCCTGTGTGTTTTGACTCTCAATTATGGCTGGAAGGTCTTTAAGAAAAAAATCATATTATATCCTGGCTGAGATTCCCAGTGCTCTGTGCAAAGCCACCCTGGACCTAGATCTCAGTTTCCAAGGGCAACTCTCATGCGTGGCCTCCTAAATTCCCAACACAATTCATGGCAATACTTCTCTGAGTTCAGTTCCAGAACTCAGTCTATAAGGAGAATCACGCCAAAGTTCAAGACCAGGTGGACCAAGTCATCCCTTCCAACCGCCACAGAAATGACCACAATTCAAACCAAAACACTGCCACATGTCCCTCATCTTCTTCCATATAGACACTCATCATAACCTCTGGCTGGAGGTTTCCATGAGGGGGGCAGCCCAAGACAGTGTCTAGAATAAGCTCCCTTGCCCCTCATTTGCCTAATGTCTGGGTGGCCTGGACACCCTTACTGTGACCAAGGAGTGATCAAATAGGCCTGCCATTAATACTGCTCTACTTCTCCAATTTGAGGCCTACTGACTTTCGGGTATAGATTCTTTTTGTGTATTGGAGACATGAGAAAACCCAAGAACCTATGGGCTAGCCTCTGCAGGGCTTTGAAGAACTCATTTGACCCAAAGGATCCCTATTCTCACTTGATGGAGGTCAGGAACTTTCCAGAGGAAAGCGAGAGACTTCATCCACAATGACTGCTCTTTTTGCCATTTTGGCTTTGGATGCACACATGGGATCTTTCGTTAATCCATCAGGTGCTGAGAATCTAAGCCACAGCCTCACACAGGGCCAAGAGGCTGATTCACACACATCCCTTTGCACAGGAATTAAGCAAAAAGCCACAGGTGATGCCCATTCATTTCCATTTGAAAACTGTTTACTTCAGGCTTCACAAAGGGGTAGCCTGAGGCAAAGACCTTCCTGACAGTCAGGGCAACAGAACAATAGGTAAGCAAAAGGCCCAAAGCAGGGTTTCTCCACTGACACTTTACTGGTCACACTGATATCTAAGTTTTCTGAGATGCTTGCCATTCCCTTCAGTTATCCAGTACATGGCCATGTCACAGAGCTGGGAGGTGGTACATATCTTGGACACAAAACCATGAGCCTATTTTGGAGAGTGGCCAGAATTCAGGAAGAAAACAGGAACTTAGCAAGATAGTAGGTGTTGCCCATAGATAAGGGAAGCCCCAGTCCATTCATAAATCGGAAAAGATGAATGCTGGAAAGTTTTCTACTAGACAGGACACATCCATTGATTCATTCTCTTTTCCAATGTCTACAACCAGGGATACAGTGGGATGCACAGACATAGAAACACTCGCCTTGTCAAACGTCTTACTAGAAACAGGCCACTAAAAAAGAAACAAACTGCCTTTCCTACCTATTCTCAGAACATGAGACAAAACCATAAACTCACAACAACACCCACTAAGGCACCTCCTTCCCCCAAGTAGGTCTGTGACTATCCAGAGTGTCTTCTGTCTGGTGGGCCATTCAATGTTCCCCCAAAATGGCCCGTCCTCTCTCAGATCTGGCCTCCTTGGCCTACTCAATGAACTTGTCAGGAGCCACCAGTGAGCCACTCACTACCTGCTTTCTCAGAACTAAGTCCCCTCTTCAGAGCTTTCCTGGCATTTGGTCATCCTCACATCAGTAGGTACCAAGAAAGACTGACTCTGTCCTTGGTAAATGCAAACAAGTGAGCCCACTGGGACTGGGACTGAAACTGGCTCTGGGTGCCTGGCTTCCTGGTTGCCAAGTTCAGAGAGTTCCATCACAAAAGAAGTGAGGTGAGGTCACTTCCTTCAGGAACTGAATGAGGTCACTGCCTTGGCAACCAAATTGTCCTAACAGTTGCTTCCAAGGGTCCTATGAGATGGAGGCTGCCCCTGCTTCCTGTGACACTTTCACAAGTTAGAATGGTATATCCTCCATAGGCACCCAGGAACAGCTTTCCACACAGGCCTGGTTTGGTCCATCTTGTCTACATTAAGAAGTGTGCGGCTCATTCAGACACAACCCTTCATCCTGACCAGGTTGTTTGCCATGGAAGATGACTTTTGCTCTCTCATGTCCTTCAGAGATGCCTACATCTTCTCCAGGGATCATTTGTGCATGGACCTTTGAGTTCTCAGCAGGTGGAAGATCCCCTACATTCCTCTCTTGTAAGATCAACTCTGTCCCTGCTCTTCTGTAAAGTTGGATTGAGGAAACAGTGTATGGTTAGGGGTAAGAACATGTTTGATTTGGGTTAGGAATCATTCTACTGGATGAAGAATGGTATTGGGAACCTGCGATACTTATAATAATATATAGGTGAAGTATATGTATGAAAACAGAAATCTAAGTAAGCTTTGAAGCCCAGAAGGGCATTGGGCCCTTGACTGGGATACTTAGCTTTCAATTACATTCTGCACAGATGTCTCAGATAAATTGATATACAATGGCATAAGACCTTGTACCTTGCATGATTGAATGTGGAAGAGAACATCCATTCAAAAAGGGATTGTAGGTAGGATTAGGAAGATAGTCAGTAGGTTTACGAAGAAGAGTGATTATAACATTTGGACCAAAAGTTCTTTAGCAGTAGGGTGTCAGTTAGAGAGTAGATGTAAATGTCAGCACATGTGAAGAGTCAGTCACAAGAATGAATATGGGAAATTATGTAGGAAAGCAGATATCAATAGAGACATTGGGAAATCAGTCAAAGTATAAAGTGAGTGATAGGATTAGATATTTTCAACAGGGTTGAGGTTGAATATGTAATCTTAGGACGAAGCAACTGTGTAGTCACCAATAGGATTGACATTTGAGAGCATTATTCACCTGGACAAGGATGTTTTTAGTAATCCATGCTCACTTTCCATTTAGACTTTGGTACAATCATAAGTGTGAACTTCGCATTATGTGTCCAGAATATCACTGTGATAAAATGTATATGTAGATCAGGTGACATGAGTATTTCTTCCACCATTTCTGGGAGCAATATCTTGAAGACGTATTGATTAGTATTTGGGGGCACCAATAGGTGTACCCTGTGTCTATGAAAATAGAGATAATGCATGAACAGACCATACTGCGAATTAATAATATAACTGGTTCCAATTTACATAATGGATTGAACTGATACCTGAAAATATATAGGAAATCTAATATTGATACACAATCATTCATTCCAACCAGTTATATATCTAATGGTAATATTAGGGTTACGGTTTACCATGAAGGCTGTGTGATATTTGCCTGAAAAGTGATTATGGAAATTGAAAATAATGTTTTTGGAAAGAAGTCTCATGAAATGACCAGTCCAGAAACATACAGGAGTACATGTGTTCTGAAGCAGGAAGTGATTGAAAGTGAACCAAATGCCTGGAAATTTGTGAACTTGTGGAAGAAATATATATCCTATGATGTGCATCAACTGAAGAAATAGTGATGTACCAGTGTCGAAAAAAAAAGAAACGTCAAAATACACACCATGTATCATACGAATCTACTTGCATTGATGCTAAACTCGGTCAGTTACTGTAGAAATATTAGGGTTTCTAAGCACCATTCACTAGGAAACAAATGTGTATTTCAGGTGGATTAATACTTCTGAGAATAATCTTTAGAAAAGATGATTTTAAATCCACATACATGGACATGAATGAATTTAGGGAGTGTATAATAAGACACATATATTTCATACTTTGAAAAATCTGGAGAGTGTGTGTGTGTGTATATATATATATATATACACACACACACACACATTCAAACAAAACACAGAGAGACTTTAAAAAGTAGAAATATATATGCCAATCAAAATTCATCATGAAATATATATCATCCACAGATCCAAAAATATTTAATTTACTGAACATGGATTTATGTATCATGTTGTTCAAGTAGAAAGCTCACCATAGGTTGAAATTTCAGTTCCAACAGCGTTTAGGAGGAGTGATCTCTTCCCACAATTTGTATCTGCCATGTCAGGAACCTCACAAGAATGTACGTGGGATACCAGGTAGGATTCTATATGTGCATGTAAAAATACATGTGCTGAATAGGCTACAGAGAAAGGGAGACAGGAATTTACATATTTGTTAACTTTACAAACACATGGAGAACTACTTCTCTTAAATTGGACTAGATTTATAACTCCTAGCCTTTATAATGCCAAAGGAAAGTCCAATTATACACCATGCCTCCTCTGAACTTCATGTATTGCTATTCTGTTTGGGTTATATTCCTCCATCATATCAGGATTGGTAATCAGAGTCTAGGAGGGTATGGGTTAGTGTCAGGGATTCAGTATTTTGAATGGAAAATAGGAAAATGAATCCAATGTGTATGCAATTATGTGCTACACAAAAATCTTCCCACTCTCATCAAGAACAATGCCTTGACATTACCTTTGCCCCAAGTAAGACACAATTCGAAGAGAAGAGTTAGAAAATCTGTGAATACATATATACAATGGAAAATGCTCAGGAGTTCACAACCTTGGAGGTGGTAGAGGAGCTTCCATAAGTAAGGGACAAGGTAAACACTCCACAAACATGGAGCTCTGCTGGCCTAAAGACTTCTTGGGAAACTGCCTCTGAGTTTGGACACTTGAAATATATGTTGTTGTCAGGAGCTTTATCTTCCTTTGTAGTGAGACCATCAAAGCTTGTTCTGCATCTATGTGACCGGGAGGACATGGTTTCTGATTTTCCAATGAACATGAGGCAGCAGTGCTGAATTCTCTCTTTGTAGGTAAACTGTGGCCACTGGGGTCTAAGTGTTTCCCCGTGTGGACTGTGAGGCCATTTGGTCATCCTCCACTTTTCCTGGTGTTTCTTGCTGCTTCACTGGGAGTTTCCTATTTGCTTCATGAAATACAAGGAGTTCAACTGGGACAGAGTGCTGGAGGGAGTTCTGTCACGTGTGCTGACTCAGGGTCCGAGGAGAATGCACCAACCAGGCTTCTATCCCACAGAGCTTGCCCCCTTGACCATAGCAACCTGATTCTGAACATTGCCCGGAAACCTCTCCATATAACAAGATGCCTTTACATATAAGGGTCTGCTGGCTGCACCGTGTCAGTCACAAGCCATGTGGAAGCCAATGGCAGATCCACATGGCCCCACCACAGATGTTTTATCACACACCTGCACACCACTGCTCTAGGCCCACTCATCAGCAGGCTCCAACTTACTGGCATCTCTGTTCTACACCGTTTTCATGAAACCCAGTCAATCAAGGCACTGTCTGGTACACTCATGATCAGCAACAGGACATCCAAAGGTTCTCCAGTGCCACCTGGTCATGGGAATTTCAAAAATTTCATGGTATTTATCAAGCCATTTTTCAAGGATGAACTTGGAGGCACTGTGGGTTTCTATTCATTCAGGAACCACTAAATGGTGAGGAAGCTCATTTCAATGAAAGCTCTAGAGGAACACTCAGAGGCAAGGCTTCCCAAGAGTGGCCAAAAGGTCACATCAAGCCAGGCCCATTGAGGTCTACAATGTGAGGTCCCTGTGTGTTTTGACTCTCAATTATGGCTGGAAGGTCTTTAAGAAAAAAATCATGTTATATCCTGGCTGAGATTCCCAGTGCTCTGTGCAAAGCCACCCTGGACCTAGATCTCAGTTTCCAAGGGCAACTCTCATGCGTGGCCTCCTAAATTCCCAACACAATTCATGGCAATACTTCTCTGAGTTCAGTTCCAGAACTCAGTCTATAAGGAGAATCACGCCAGAGTTCAAGACCAGGTGGACCAAGTCATCCCTTCCAACCGCCACAGAAATGACCACAATTCAAACCAAAACACTGCCACATGTCCCTCATCTTCTTCCATATAGACACTCATCATAACCTCTGGCTGGAGGTTTCCATGAGGGGGGCAGCCCAAGACAGTGTCTAGAATAAGCTCCCTTGCCCCTCATTTGCCTAATGTCTGGGTGGCCTGGACACCCTTACTGTGACCAAGGAGTGATCAAATAGGCCTGCCATTAATACTGCTCTACTTCTCCAATTTGAGGCCTACTGACTTTCGGGTATAGATTATTTTTGTGTATTGGAGACATGAGAAAACCCAAGAACCTATGGGCTAGCCTCTGCAGGGCTTTGAAGAAATCATTTGACCCAAAGGATCCCTATTCTCACTTGATGGAGGTCAGGAACTTTCCAGAGGAAAGCGAGAGACTTCATCCACAATGACTGCTCTTTTTGCCATTTTGGCTTTGGATGCACACATGGGATCTTTCGTTAATCCATCAGGTGCTGAGAATCTAAGCCACAGCCTCACACAGGGCCAAGAGGCTGATTCACACACATCCCTTTGCACAGGAATTAAGCAAAAAGCCACAGGTGATGCCCATTCATTTCCATTTGAAAACTGTTTACTTCAGGCTTCACAAAGGGGTAGCCTGAGGCAAAGACCTTCCTGACAGTCAGGGCAACAGAACAATAGGTAAGCAAAAGGCCCAAAGCAGGGTTTCTCCACTGACACTTTACTGGTCACACTGATATCTAAGTTTTCTGAGATGCTTGCCATTCCCTTCAGTTATCCAGTACATGGCCATGTCACAGAGCTGGGAGGTGGTACATATCTTGGACACAAAACCATGAGCCTATTTTGGAGAGTGGCCAGAATTCAGGAAGAAAACAGGAACTTAGCAAGATAGTAGGTGTTGCCCATAGATAAGGGAAGCCCCAGGCCATTCATAAATCGGAAAAGATGAATGCTGGAAAGTTTTCTACTAGACAGGACACATCCATTGATTCATTCTCTTTTCCAATGTCTACAACCAGGGATACAGTGGGATACACAGACATAGAAACACTCGCCTTGTCAAACGTCTTACTAGAAACAGGCCACTAAAAAAGAAACAAACTGCCTTTCCTACCTATTCTCAGAACATGAGACAAAACCATAAACTCACAACAACACCCACTAAGGCACCTCCTTCCCCCAAGTAGGTCTGTGACTATCCAGAGTGTCTTCTGTCTGGTGGGCCATTCAATGTTCCCCCAAAATGGCCCGTCCTCTCTCAGATCTGGCCTCCTTGGCCTACTCAATGAACTTGTCAGGAGCCACCAGTGAGCCACTCACTACCTGCTTTCTCAGAAAAGTCCCCTCTTCAGAGCTTTCCTGGCATTTGGTCATCCTCACATCAGTAGGTACCAAGAAAGACTGACTCTGTCCTTGGTAAATGCAAACAAGTGAGCCCACTGGGACTGGGACTGAAACTGGCTCTGGGTGCCTGGCTTCCTGGTTGCCAAGTTCAGAGAGTTCCATCACAAAAGAAGTGAGGTGAGGTCACTTCCTTCAGGAACTGAATGAGGTCACTGCCTTGGCAACCAAATTGTCCTAACAGTTGCTTCCAAGGGTCCTATGAGATGGAGGCTGCCCCTGCTTCCTGTGACACTTTCACAAGTTAGAATGGTATATCCTCCATAGGCACCCAGGAACAGCTTTCCACACAGGCCTGGTTTGGTCCATCTTGTCTACATTAAGAAGTGTGCGGCTCATTCAGACACAACCCTTCATCCTGACCAGGTTGTTTGCCATGGAAGATGACTTTTGCTCTCTCATGTCCTTCAGAGCTGCCTACATCTTCTCCAGGGATCATTTCTGCATGGACCTTTGAGTTCTCAGCAGGTGGAAGATCCCCTACATTCCTCTCTTGTAAGATCAACTCTGTCCCTGCTCTTCTGTAAAGTTGGATTGAGGAAACAGTGTATGGTTAGGGGTAAGAACATGTTTGATTTGGGTTAGGAATCATTCTACTGGATGAAGAATGGTATTGGGAACCTGCGATATTTATAATAATATATAGGTGAAGTATATGTATGAAAACAGAAATCTAAGTAAGCTTTGAAGCCCAGAAGGGCATTGGGCCCTTGACTGGGATACTTAGCTTTGAATTACATTCTGCACAGATGTCTCAGATAAATTGATATACAATGGCATAAGACCTTGTACCTTGCATGATTGAATGTGGAAGAGAACATCCATTCAAAAAGGGATTGTAGGTAGGATTAGGAAGATAGTCAGTAGGTTTACGAAGAAGAGTGATTATAACATTTGGACCAAAAGTTCTTTAGCAGTAGGGTGTCAGTTAGAGAGTAGATGTAAATGTCAGCACATGTGAAGAGTCAGTCACAAGAATGAATATGGGAAATTATGTAGGAAAGCAGATATCAATAGAGACATTGGGAAATCAGTCAAAGTATAAAGTGAGTGATAGGATTAGATATTTTCAACAGGGTTGAGGTTGAATATGTAATCTTAGGACGAAGCAACTGTGTAGTCACCAATAGGATTGACATTTGAGAGCATTAGGCACCTGGACAAGGATGTTTTTAGTAATCCATGCTCACTTTCCATTTAGACTTTGGTACAATCATAAGTGTGAACTTCGCATTATGTGTCCAGAATATCACTGTGATAAAATGTATATGTAGATCAGGTGACATGAGTATTTCTTCCACCATTTCTGGGAGCAATATCTTGAAGACGTATTGATTAGTATTTGGGGGCACCAATAGGTGTACCCTGTGTCTATGAAAATAGAGATAATGCATGAACAGACCATACTGCGAATAAATAATATAACTGGTTCCAATTTACATAATGGATTGAACTGATACCTGAAAATATATAGGAAATCTAATATTGATACACAATCATTCATTCCAACCAGTTATATATCTAATGGTAATATTAGGGTTACGGTTTACCATGAAGGCTGTGTGATATTTGCTTGAAAAGTGATTATGGAAATTGAAAATAATGTTTTTGGAAAGAAGTCTCATGAAATGACCAGTCCAGAAACATACAGGAGTACATGTGTTCTGAAGCAGGAAGTGATTGAAAGTGAACCAAATGCCTGGAAATTTGTGAACTTGTGGAAGAAATATATATCCTATGATGTGCATCAACTGAAGAAATAGTGATGTACCAGTGTCGAAAAAAAAAGAAACGTCAAAATACACACCATGTATCATAGGAATCTACTTGCATTGATGCTAAACTCGGTCAGTTACTGTAGAAATATTAGGATTTCTAAGCACCATTCACTAGGAAACAAATGTGTATTTCAGGTGGATTAATACTTCTGAGAATAATCTTTAGAAAAGATGATTATAAATCCACATACATGGACATGAATGAATTTAGGGAGTGTATAATAAGACACATATATTTCATACTTTGAAAAATCTGGAGAGTGTGTGTGTGTATATATATATATATATATATATATACACACACACACACACACACACACACACACACATTCAAACAAAACACAGAGAGACTTTAAAAAGTAGAAATATATATGCCAATCAAAATTCATCATGAAATATATATCATCCACAGATCCAAAAATATTTAATTTACTGAACATGGATTTATGTATCATGTTGTTCAAGTAGAAAGCTCACCATAGGTTGAAATTTCAGTTCCAACAGCGTTTAGGAGGAGTGATCTCTTCCCACAATTTGTATCTGCCATGTCAGGAACCTCACAAGAATGTACGTGGGATACCAGGTAGGATTCTATATGTGCATGTAAAAATACATGTGCTGAATAGGCTACAGAGAAAGGGAGACAGGAATTTACATATTTGTTAACTTTACAAACACATGGAGAACTACTTCTCTTAAATTGGACTAGATTTATAACTCCTAGCCTTTATAATGCCAAAGGAAAGTCCAATTATACACCATGCCTCCTCTGAACTTCATGTATTGCTATTCTGTTTGGGTTATATTCCTCCATCATATCAGGATTGGTAATCAGAGTCTAGGAGGGTATGGGTTAGTGTCAGGGATTCAGTATTTTGAATGGAAAATAGGAAAATGAATCCAATGTGTATGCAATTATGTGCTACACAAAAATCTTCCCACTCTCATCAAGAACATTAATGCCTTGACATTACCTTTGCCCCAAGTAAGACACAATTCGAAGAGAAGAGTTAGAAAATCTGTGAATACATATATACAATGGAAAATGCTCAGGAGTTCACAACCTTGGAGGTGGTAGAGGAGCTTCCATAAGTAAGGGACAAGGTAAACACTCCACAAACATGGAGCTCTGCTGGCCTAAAGACTTCTTGGGAAACTGCCTCTGAGTTTGGACACTTGAAATATATGTTGTTGTCAGGAGCTTTATCTTCCTTTGTAGTGAGACCATCAAAGCTTGTTCTGCATCTATGTGACCGGGAGGACATGGTTTCTGATTTTCCAATGAACATGAGGCAGCAGTGCTGAATTCTCTCTTTGTAGGTAAACTGTGGCCACTGGGGTCTAAGTGTTTCCCCGTGTGGACTGTGAGGCCATTTGGTCATCCTCCACTTTTCCTGGTGTTTCTTGCTGCTTCACTGGGAGTTTCCTATTTGCTTCATGAAATACAAGGAGTTCAACTGGGACACAGTGCTGGAGGGAGTTCTGTCACGTGTGCTGACTCAGGGTCCGAGGAGAATGCACCAACCAGGCTTCTATCCCACAGAGCTTGCCCCCTTGACCATAGCAACCTGATTCTGAACATTGCCCGGAAACCTCTCCATATAACAAGATGCCTTTACATATAAGGGTCTGCTGGCTGCACCGTGTCAGTCACAAGCCATGTGGAAGCCAATGGCAGATCCACATGGCCCCACCACAGATGTTTTATCACACACCTGCACACCACTGCTCTAGGCCCACTCATCAGCAGGCTCCAACTTACTGGCATCTCTGTTCTACACCGTTTTCATGAAACCCAGTCAATCAAGGCACTGTCTGGTACACTCATGATCAGCAACAGGACATCCAAAGGTTCTCCAGTGCCACCTGGTCATGGGAATTTCAAAAATTTCATGGTATTTATCAAGCCATTTTTCAAGGATGAACTTGGAGGCACTGTGGGTTTCTATTCATTCAGGAACCACTAAATGGTGAGGAAGCTCCTTTCAATGAAAGCTCTAGAGGAACACTCAGAGGCAAGGCTTCCCAAGAGTGGCCAAAAGGTCACATCAAGCCAGGCCCATTGAGGTCTACAATGTGAGGTCCCTGTGTGTTTTGACTCTCAATTATGGCTGGAAGGTCTTTAAGAAAAAAATCATGTTATATCCTGGCTGAGATTCCCAGTGCTCTGTGCAAAGCCACCCTGGACCTAGATCTCAGTTTCCAAGGGCAACTCTCATGCGTGGCCTCCTAAATTCCCAACACAATTCATGGCAATACTTCTCTGAGTTCAGTTCCAGAACTCAGTCTATAAGGAGAATCACGCCAGAGTTCAAGACCAGGTGGACCAAGTCATCCCTTCCAACCGCCACAGAAATGACCACAATTCAAACCAAAACACTGCCACATGTCCCTCATCTTCTTCCATATAGACACTCATCATAACCTCTGGCTGGAGGTTTCCATGAGGGGGGCAGCCCAAGACAGTGTCTAGAATAAGCTCCCTTGCCCCTCATTTGCCTAATGTCTGGGTGGCCTGGACACCCTTACTGTGACCAAGGAGTGATCAAATAGGCCTGCCATTAATACTGCTCTACTTCTCCAATTTGAGGCCTACTGACTTTCGGGTATAGATTCTTTTTGTGTATTGGAGACATGAGAAAACCCAAGAACCTATGGGCTAGCCTCTGCAGGGCTTTGAAGAACTCATTTGACCCAAAGGATCCCTATTCTCACTTGATGGAGGTCAGGAACTTTCCAGAGGAAAGCGAGAGACTTCATCCACAATGACTGCTCTTTTTGCCATTTTGGCTTTGGATGCACACATGGGATCTTTCGTTAATCCATCAGGTGCTGAGAATCTAAGCCACAGCCTCACACAGGGCCAAGAGGCTGATTCACACACATCCCTTTGCACAGGAATTAAGCAAAAAGCCACAGGTGATGCCCATTCATTTCCATTTGAAAACTGTTTACTTCAGGCTTCACAAAGGGGTAGCCTGAGGCAAAGACCTTCCTGACAGTCAGGGCAACAGAACAATAGGTAAGCAAAAGGCCCAAAGCAGGGTTTCTCCACTGACACTTTACTGGTCACACTGATATCTAAGTTTTCTGAGATGCTTGCCATTCCCTTCAGTTATCCAGTACATGGCCATGTCACAGAGCTGGGAGGTGGTACATATCTTGGACACAAAACCATGAGCCTATTCTGGAGAGTGGCCAGAATTCAGGAAGAAAACAGGAACTTAGCAAGATAGTAGGTGTTGCCCATAGATAAGGGAAGCCCCAGTCCATTCATAAATCGGAAAAGATGAATGCTGGAAAGTTTTCTACTAGACAGGACACATCCATTGATTCATTCTCTTTTCCAATGTCTACAACCAGGGATACAGTGGGATACACAGACATAGAAACACTCGCCTTGTCAAACGTCTTACTAGAAACAGGCCACTAAAAAAGAAACAAACTGCCTTTCCTACCTATTCTCAGAACATGAGACAAAACCATAAACTCACAACAACACCCACTAAGGCACCTCCTTCCCCCAAGTAGGTCTGTGACTATCCAGAGTGTCTTCTGTCTGGTGGGCCATTCAATGTTCCCCCAAAATGGCCCGTCCTCTCTCAGATCTGGCCTCCTTGGCCTACTCAATGAACTTGTCAGGAGCCACCAGTGAGCCACTCACTACCTGCTTTCTCAGAACTAAGTCCCCTCTTCAGAGCTTTCCTGGCATTTGGTCATCCTCACATCAGTAGGTACCAAGAAAGACTGACTCTGTCCTTGGTAAATGCAAACAAGTGAGCCCACTGGGACTGGGACTGAAACTGGCTCTGGGTGCCTGGCTTCCTGGTTGCCAAGTTCAGAGAGTTCCATCACAAAAGAAGTGAGGTGAGGTCACTTCCTTCAGGAACTGAATGAGGTCACTGCCTTGGCAACCAAATTGTCCTAACAGTTGCTTCCAAGGGTCCTATGAGATGGAGGCTGCCCCTGCTTCCTGTGACACTTTCACAAGTTAGAATGGTATATCCTCCATAGGCACCCAGGAACAGCTTTCCACACAGGCCTGGTTTGGTCCATCTTGTCTACATTAAGAAGTGTGCGGCTCATTCAGACACAACCCTTCATCCTGACCAGGTTGTTTGCCATGGAAGATGACTTTTGCTCTCTCATGTCCTTCAGAGATGCCTACATCTTCTCCAGGGATCATTTGTGCATGGACCTTTGAGTTCTCAGCAGGTGGAAGATCCCCTACATTCCTCTCTTGTAAGATCAACTCTGTCCCTGCTCTTCTGTAAAGTTGGATTGAGGAAACAGTGTATGGTTAGGGGTAAGAACATGTTTGATTTGGGTTAGGAATCATTCTACTGGATGAAGAATGGTATTGGGAACCTGCGATATTTATAATAATATATAGGTGAAGTATATGTATGAAAACAGAAATCTAAGTAAGCTTTGAAGCCCAGAAGGGCATTGGGCCCTTGACTGGGATACTTAGCTTTGAATTACATTCTGCACAGATGTCTCAGATAAATTGATATACAATGGCATAAGACCTTGTACCTTGCATGATTGAATGTGGAAGAGAACATCCATTCAAAAAGGGATTGTAGGTAGGATTAGGAAGATAGTCAGTAGGTTTACGAAGAAGAGTGATTATAACATTTGGACCAAAAGTTCTTTAGCAGTAGGGTGTCAGTTAGAGAGTAGATGTAAATGTCAGCACATGTGAAGAGTCAGTCACAAGAATGAATATGGGAAATTATGTAGGAAAGCAGATATCAATAGAGACATTGGGAAATCAGTCAAAGTATAAAGTGAGTGATAGGATTAGATATTTTCAACAGGGTTGAGGTTGAATATGTAATCTTAGGACGAAGCAACTGTGTAGTCACCAATAGGATTGACATTTGAGAGCATTATTCACCTGGACAAGGATGTTTTTAGTAATCCATGCTCACTTTCCATTTAGACTTTGGTACAATCATAAGTGTGAACTTCGCATGATGTGTCCAGAATATCACTGTGATAAAATGTATATGTAGATCAGGTGACGTGAGTATTTCTTCCACCATTTCTGGGAGCAATATCTTGAAGACGTATTGATTAGTATTTGGGGGCACCAATAGGTGTACCCTGTGTCTATGAAAATAGAGATAATGCATGAACAGACCATACTGCGAATAAATAATATAACTGGTTCCAATTTACATAATGGATTGAACTGATACCTGAAAATATATAGGAAATCTAATATTGATACACAATCATTCATTCCAACCAGTTATATATCTAATGGTAATATTAGGGTTACGGTTTACCATGAAGGCTGTGTGATATTTGCTTGAAAAGTGATTATGGAAATTGAAAATAATGTTTTTGGAAAGAAGTCTCATGAAATGACCAGTCCAGAAACATACAGGAGTACATGTGTTCTGAAGCAGGAAGTGATTGAAAGTGAACCAAATGCCTGGAAATTTGTGAACTTGTGGAAGAAATATATATCCTATGATGTGCATCAACTGAAGAAATAGTGATGTACCAGTGTCGAAAAAAAAAGAAACGTCAAAATACACACCATGTATCATAGGAATCTACTTGCATTGATGCTAAACTCGGTCAGTTACTGTAGAAATATTAGGATTTCTAAGCACCATTCACTAGGAAACAAATGTGTATTTCAGGTGGATTAATACTTCTGAGAATAATCTTTAGAAAAGATGATTATAAATCCACATACATGGACATGAATGAATTTAGGGAGTGTATAATAAGACACATATATTTCATACTTTGAAAAATCTGGAGAGTGTGTGTGTGTGTATATATACACACACACACACACACACACATTCAAACAAAACACAGAGAGACTTTAAAAAGTAGAAATATATATGCCAATCAAAATTCATCATGAAATATATATCATCCACAGATCCAAAAATATTTAATTTACTGAACATGGATTTATGTATCATGTTGTTCAAGTAGAAAGCTCACCATAGGTTGAAATTTCAGTTCCAACAGCGTTTAGGAGGAGTGATCTCTTCCCACAATTTGTATCTGCCATGTCAGGAACCTCACAAGAATGTATGTGGGATACCAGGTAGGATTCTATATGTGCATGTAAAAATACATGTGCTGAATAGGCTACAGAGAAAGGGAGACAGGAATTTACATATTTGTTAACTTTACAAACACATGGAGAACTACTTCTCTTAAATTGGACTAGATTTATAACTCCTAGCCTTTATAATGCCAAAGGAAAGTCCAATTATACACCATGCCTCCTCTGAACTTCATGTATTGCTATTCTGTTTGGGTTATATTCCTCCATCATATCAGGATTGGTAATCAGAGTCTAGGAGGGTATGGGTTAGTGTCAGGGATTCAGTATTTTGAATGGAAAATAGGAAAATGAATCCAATGTGTATGCAATTATGTGCTACACAAAAATCTTCCCACTCTCATCAAGAACATTAATGCCTTGACATTACCTTTGCCCCAAGTAAGACACAATTCGAAGAGAAGAGTTAGAAAATCTGTGAATACATATATACAATGGAAAATGCTCAGGAGTTCACAACCTTGGAGGTGGTAGAGGAGCTTCCATAAGTAAGGGACAAGGTAAACACTCCACAAACATGGAGCTCTGCTGGCCTAAAGACTTCTTGGGAAACTGCCTCTGAGTTTGGACACTTGAAATATATGTTGTTGTCAGGAGCTTTATCTTCCTTTGTAGTGAGACCATCAAAGCTTGTTCTGCATCTATGTGACCGGGAGGACATGGTTTCTGATTTTCCAATGAACATGAGGCAGCAGTGCTGAATTCTCTCTTTGTAGGTAAACTGTGGCCACTGGGGTCTAAGTGTTTCCCCGTGTGGACTGTGAGGCCATTTGGTCATCCTCCACTTTTCCTGGTGTTTCTTGCTGCTTCACTGGGAGTTTCCTATTTGCTTCATGAAATACAAGGAGTTCAACTGGGACAGAGTGCTGGAGGGAGTTCTGTCACGTGTGCTGACTCAGGGTCCGAGGAGAATGCACCAACCAGGCTTCTATCCCACAGAGCTTGCCCCCTTGACCATAGCAACCTGATTCTGAACATTGCCCGGAAACCTCTCCATATAACAAGATGCCTTTACATATAAGGGTCTGCTGGCTGCACCGTGTCAGTCACAAGCCATGTGGAAGCCAATGGCAGATCCACATGGCCCCACCACAGATGTTTTATCACACACCTGCACACCACTGCTCTAGGCCCACTCATCAGCAGGCTCCAACTTACTGGCATCTCTGTTCTACACCGTTTTCATGAAACCCAGTCAATCAAGGCACTGTCTGGTACACTCATGATCAGCAACAGGACATCCAAAGGTTCTCCAGTGCCACCTGGTCATGGGAATTTCAAAAATTTCATGGTATTTATCAAGCCATTTTTCAAGGATGAACTTGGAGGCACTGTGGGTTTCTATTCATTCAGGAACCACTAAATGGTGAGGAAGCTCATTTCAATGAAAGCTCTAGAGGAACACTCAGAGGCAAGGCTTCCCAAGAGTGGCCAAAAGGTCACATCAAGCCAGGCCCATTGAGGTCTACAATGTGAGGTCCCTGTGTGTTTTGACTCTCAATTATGGCTGGAAGGTCTTTAAGAAAAAAATCATGTTATATCCTGGCTGAGATTCCCAGTGCTCTGTGCAAAGCCACCCTGGACCTAGATCTCAGTTTCCAAGGGCAACTCTCATGCGTGGCCTCCTAAATTCCCAACACAATTCATGGCAATACTTCTCTGAGTTCAGTTCCAGAACTCAGTCTATAAGGAGAATCACGCCAGAGTTCAAGACCAGGTGGACCAAGTCATCCCTTCCAACCGCCACAGAAATGACCACAATTCAAACCAAAACACTGCCACATGTCCCTCATCTTCTTCCATATAGACACTCATCATAACCTCTGGCTGGAGGTTTCCATGAGGGGGGCAGCCCAAGACAGTGTCTAGAATAAGCTCCCTTGCCCCTCATTTGCCTAATGTCTGGGTGGCCTGGACACCCTTACTGTGACCAAGGAGTGATCAAATAGGCCTGCCATTAATACTGCTCTACTTCTCCAATTTGAGGCCTACTGACTTTCGGGTATAGATTCTTTTTGTGTATTGGAGACATGAGAAAACCCAAGAACCTATGGGCTAGCCTCTGCAGGGCTTTGAAGAACTCATTTGACCCAAAGGATCCCTATTCTCACTTGATGGAGGTCAGGAACTTTCCAGAGGAAAGCGAGAGACTTCATCCACAATGACTGCTCTTTTTGCCATTTTGGCTTTGGATGCACACATGGGATCTTTCGTTAATCCATCAGGTGCTGAGAATCTAAGCCACAGCCTCACACAGGGCCAAGAGGCTGATTCACACACATCCCTTTGCACAGGAATTAAGCAAAAAGCCACAGGTGATGCCCATTCATTTCCATTTGAAAACTGTTTACTTCAGGCTTCACAAAGGGGTAGCCTGAGGCAAAGACCTTCCTGACAGTCAGGGCAACAGAACAATAGGTAAGCAAAAGGCCCAAAGCAGGGTTTCTCCACTGACACTTTACTGGTCACACTGATATCTAAGTTTTCTGAGATGCTTGCCATTCCCTTCAGTTATCCAGTACATGGCCATGTCACAGAGCTGGGAGGTGGTACATATCTTGGACACAAAACCATGAGCCTATTCTGGAGAGTGGCCAGAATTCAGGAAGAAAACAGGAACTTAGCAAGATAGTAGGTGTTGCCCATAGATAAGGGAAGCCCCAGTCCATTCATAAATCGGAAAAGATGAATGCTGGAAAGTTTTCTACTAGACAGGACACATCCATTGATTCATTCTCTTTTCCAATGTCTACAACCAGGGATACAGTGGGATACACAGACATAGAAACACTCGCCTTGTCAAACGTCTTACTAGAAACAGGCCACTAAAAAAGAAACAAACTGCTTTTCCTACCTATTCTCAGAACATGAGACAAAACCATAAACTCACAACAACACCCACTAAGGCACCTCCTTCCCCCAAGTAGGTCTGTGACTATCCAGAGTGTCTTCTGTCTGGTGGGCCATTCAATGTTCCCCCAAAATGGCCCGTCCTCTCTCAGATCTGGCCTCCTTGGCCTACTCAATGAACTTGTCAGGAGCCACCAGTGAGCCACTCACTACCTGCTTTCTCAGAACTAAGTCCCCTCTTCAGAGCTTTCCTGGCATTTGGTCATCCTCACATCAGTAGGTACCAAGAAAGACTGACTCTGTCCTTGGTAAATGCAAACAAGTGAGCCCACTGGGACTGGGACTGAAACTGGCTCTGGGTGCCTGGCTTCCTGGTTGCCAAGTTCAGAGAGTTCCATCACAAAAGAAGTGAGGTGAGGTCACTTCCTTCAGGAACTGAATGAGGTCAC